>NC_133659.1:158942076-159242076 GCF_037893015.1 Macrotis lagotis | reverse complement strand
TTTAAAAAATCTAAAAGAGCTGCATGAATAATTAACTTTTATATAGCAATTTAAAATTCAAATGATTTACTTACATCCTCTCATTGAAACATCATAATTACATAAGGGAAGATTCTAAAGATGGGATTGCTCAGTTTTATAGGTAAGGAAACTGAGGCTCAGAAATGTTCCTTGCCAGTTGATGACACTTTTTCTGCCATAAATTTTTTTCAAGACTATCTACTGAGACACAGAAATTATAATCTGTGTAAGCAAAAGAAATATTCATACCAAGCAAATCCTTGAAGTGTTGAGTTAAGTCCATCCTACTTGAAAGGGCATGTCATTTGTAATGAGACAGGAGGGAGAAAACCCAGGCAACATATCCCTTATGTCAATTCTGTCGATGACTTCCCTCCATTTCATCCAAAGAGCAAGATTATTCACATGGAGCAAACCTCATTGAAGGGAAGTATCTGGGATAAGGATAAGTGAAGGAAAACATTCTGCCCTTCTTATTCGCAAAAAGATAAAAGAGAGACATAAACTATGTCACATACTCTGTCCATATTTTCAAGTGGCTGTAGCATCTACCTGGCAATGATGCCTTCTGTATCATACACACTCATTGAAAATCCATTAATTCTGGTCCCCTAATATCTCCTGTTTTACCTTAATCCCCCTCTAGTTATCTCATGAACTATGGATGTTGGTTTCTTGATATTTAACAAAGCAACTAAAAATTACTCCCCACCAGCCCCACTTGATAGTTTATGTCTTTCCTCTGATGTCTTTTACCCTTATTAGAAAACAGAGTCAGAAGCTGGAAGAGAAGATGGGCCTCAGACAATGCCTATGATAGTGAAGGTGCTCAAAGTGAACAAGACATTCGAGTATGATACCAAAGAAGGGGAAAAAAAGATGTTTCATGCTACTGTGGCAAATGAGCATGAGTTTATCCGGGTGAAGGTTCTCAACATGGATGTCAAGGAACACTTCAGCAAAAATAAAGTCATTGAGATATCAAAAGGTCATTGGAGAGGAGGTTTCATGGAAGTAAACAGATACTCCAGGGTGCAAGATGTGAGTACAGAGATCACAATCCCCAAAAACATCATTAGAAGATCAACTAAAACCACAAAGATCCAATTGCTGGACAAACAAAAGAACAGCTATGTGAATGGTGTCTATGAAATCATTAAGGTGAGCTTACGCTACTTTATAAAGAGGGGGAAAATTAATATAAAAATTTCAAGTCAAAATGCATGATTCCTAAATAAGGAATTGCCAACTGGGTAAATTTTATGTAAGTCATAATATCTCCCACATGGGTACACCTAGAACATGGATTGGGTATCCCATCACATTCAGCCCATATTCTATGTATACCTATGACCCCAGTCCCTGGAAGCCTTGAAGGAAAACTAGTGTCCTTAAGACGGTTTAGGATCAAAAGTCTAGATTAATCAATCAGTGAATGAATCATGCCTGCTGTGTAGCAATACTGTGCTGGGTGCTTGGATACAAATGCTAAAAAAAAATGAAACAATTCACTAGGAGCTTGTACTGAAGATGACAAGTGTACATGTATTTGGAATAAATATAAAGTGAATAAATACCAAAAGAATTGCAGAAGAAATAAAATGCAAGAAAGTTTTGGAGGGAGGTCACTGGCAGTTAAGAGAATCAGTTAATGTAAATTCTTCATATTAAAGGTAATACTTGAGTTGCATCTTATAAGGCAGAAATGAAGATGGAATTCATTCTGGGCATAGGGAGCAGTCAGCACTTTTGAAAGGCAGGTAAATGGGAGAGGAGCATTATGTGTGAGGACCAGAGAGAAGGCCAGTTTAGAAAGATTGTATAGAAAGATGAGCAAGATAAACATTCAGCATCTCTTCTATCCCAAAGAATTTTGTTCAAATTATTACAAAAGAGATACATTGGGAAACATCATCATTTTGTGATCTGAGAAGAAATCTTCCCACCCACTGTGATCTAGCTGACAAAGGAGTAAATACACTCAAATTTCATTCACTAAGTTCGTACTGTTTTGATGATATTTACATCTGTGTGCCAAGTCCCATCTATATCAAATGACTTTTTTATTTCATTTTTAATAGTAGTCTCTAAGGTAATATCTCTTTTTGTGTAGTAGCTATAAAAAACTAGGACAGGAAAAAGATAAAAGATTCTTTCCCAGAATCAGACTAGATTCAAGAGATAGCTAAGTAAGTTATCAGTGGTGTGAGGACAGTTTAAAATTGTGATCTCCTTGGATTAATAGAAAACCTTTAATTGGTTAGGAACCTGATGAATTTTGAACTGAAAAGAACATTAGAAATCATGTAATCCAAATCTTACATTTTACAGACCATATATACAGACATGTACAAAAAGCACAAAAATGTATGCAACATCCTCAAAATCACATGGTTAATGACTGGGTAGGTCTTCACACACAAGGATCCTTACACACTGCTACAAATTCCAACAACTTCTGACTGTCACAGAATTTTATAAAGGCAACCTCAAAGGGGATCTACTCCACCCCTATCTAAAGCACTTCCTTATTCAATTACTGGTCATCTATTTAAAAACCTCCAATGAAGTTAAACTGACTACTCACAGAGGCATACTATCTTACTTTTGAAGTGGTTTGATTTTTAAGTTTTTCTTTAAATACTGGTAGGCAATAAAATACCCCATCTACAATATTCTTACCCTTTACCAATTGTGCCTGTTTTCTGGGATAACCTTATTGAAAGCATGTGTGTAAAATATCATGCTAATATAATTAATGTTAAGTACTGATGGTTGATGGATTAAGCCAGCAACTAGAGTGATTGTACTGAAAAGCCCATGGCCCAAATAAAACTCAAAGAAACTCCAAAATAGGAAGCAGAAGTAAGGTCAAAGAATTAGGGATTGGGAAAAAGAAGTGAGCTAATGGAAAATCAAGAAGTATTTTGCATTTGTATTATGATTATCTGTGTATGTGTTGTAGCCCCCTACTAAACTGTCAGCTCCTTCTGCCACTTAGCACAGTTAGCTGCAATCACTATTACTAATAACATTAATTAACATTTATACAGTGCTTTAAGGCAATGATGTCAAACTCAAATAAAAACAGAGGTCATTAAACCACACTTAAGGATTCCTATAACCACATCCTGACTTGAAAAACCATATATTAACATTACATATATTCTATTGTATTTTTATTTATTTTGTTAAATATTTCCCAGTGACATTTAATCTGCTTCAGGCCACACTGGAAGTGTTTTAGGCCCTGAATGCATGACACCTCTGCTTTAAAGGATTAAAAAACACTATACAGCCTCTCTCCTAAGCTCCTGTCTCACACCTCCAGCTACCTATTGGACATCTTAAAGTGGATGTCCCATAGACATATTAAAATCAGCATGTCCAAAACTAAACTCATTATGTACCCTCTTCTTAACCTTCCTGTTACTTCTGAGAGCATCACTATTTTCATTCTCCATGTCCAGTCTGTTGCCAAGTCCTCTAAATTCTGCCTTTACTATATTTTTCACATACCTCTCTTGTCTCCTCTGCCACTGCCACAGCCATTGATCTGGTCCAGGCCCTCTTCACCTCTCATCTGGAGTATAAAATTGACCTGCTGTTTGGTCTCCCTGTCTCAAGATCTACACTCTAGTCTATCCTCTACCCAAACTGTCAAACTGACCTTCCTAAAGTATAGTTCTGGTGTGGCTAAGTGGCGCAGTTGATAGAGCACCAGCCCTGGAGTCAGGAGTACCTGGATTCAAATTGAGGCCTCAGAGACTTAATAATTACCTGGCTGTGTGGACTTGGGCAAGCCACTTAACCCCATTTGCCTTGCAAAAAAAAAAAAAAATCCAAAGTGTAGTTCTGACTATGTCATTCCCCTTCACCACTATTCAATAAATCAGTTACTTCCTATCAACTTCAGGATCAAGCATAAAATACATTGTTTGGCATTCAAGACCTTTAGAACCTGACCCTCTTTTAAATCTTCTTATACTTTACACTCCCCAGCCCCCCCACCCCCACCCCCAGATAATCTGGGATTCAATGACACTGAAGACTATTTCTTAAACACAACACCTTAGTACATTTCCCTATTCTAGGAATTTTCACTAACTCCTCCTTTCCCCCTCCCCTCCCCTTCTCATGGCTAGAATTTTCCCCCTCTCATCTTTACCTCCCGTCCACCCTGGCTTCCTTTAGGGTTTGACTAAAATTCCAACTTCTTCAAGAAATCTTTCCTAATTCCCTTAATGTTAATGCCTTCCTTCTGTTGATTATCTACAATTTAGTTTTTCTATTAGACTGGGAGTTCCTTTAGAGCAAGGACTATTTGCCTCTCTTTGAATCCCCAGAACAAGACCTGGTGCGTTGTAGATCTTTAATTATTTTGAGATCACTAACATACTTTATTTCATTTGATACTCATAACAACTCATAGCAATTAGGACTATTATCATTTTACAGAAAAAGAAACTGAGACTTTAAAAAGTTAAGTGACTTGTACAAGGCAGTGAATATTTGTAATTGAATAAAACAGAATGAAGTGATTACTAAATACTTGTTAGAAAGAAATTCTGCCTGCCTCAGAATAGGACCTGTATTGCTTTACAAATATCATATATTGGGAATCTGTTGCTTCAGTGATCAGAAGACTTGAAGAAATGTCAAGAAATTGGAGAAAATCTTGAGAAGACTGACTCCTTAGGAAGTCAGGCAAAAAACAACCTGGATGGGGAAGGGGAGGTAAATGGGGGTGGGAGTGGGGGTGAGGGAGATGGGGGAAATTAGGGATAGACTTGACTAATTAAGCAAAAAAATGGAACTGAGCAACTCTAACATGTATTTTAAAGTGAACAAAACTGAACACCACATCTACATTTTATACCTAAAATAATCTATGTAATTCCCCTCCCATCCCTTATCCACACAGTGCATGCTGATATAATAATGATGATATTAAGAAGGAGGAAATGTTGATTGTGTTTTGCAGAAAACTGAGAGTGAGAAATGTACGTTCTTTGAAGTGAAGGATAACACAGGAAAAATTGAAGTGGTGGCATTTGGCAAATGGGCCAAAATAAAATGTGATAAAGGAGACAAACTTCAGCTCACCTGTTTTGAGTATAAATGCTATAAGGGTACAATGCAACTGAAATCTGTAGCTCATAGTTTCATCCAGGTAAGAACTATGTGGAAGAACATCTACTTTCTAACAGAGCAAGAAATGAATTTGCTCTGAAAAAATTAAACTGGTGTTATTAGCTAATCTAACCAGCAGATGGAGGCCTATTCCAAGCAATGTCTCACCACCAGACACTAGCACTGTCCCACATCCTACTGTAGTAAGACATTTACTGTTGGAGAAATCCTGTTCACATTTTCAGAGGTTGTGGAGGCAATGATGTAATCTCTCTCTCTCTCTCTCTCTCTCTCTCTCTCTCTCTCTCTCTCTCTCTCACATACACACACACACACACACACACACACACACACACACATTGTTCTTCATGTATGCCCTTCATTCCTATAATTAACAATGACACTAAGCTATGAATTTAGAGTGATTAAATATGAACTAATAAGACATATAGAAATGTCACTCAGATAAATTGTATACGATCTGAAGTGAGGGAAAATAGGTTCAAATCCCAGCTGTGCTCATTAATACTTGTTGTGACCTTCAGGCAGGTCATTTGACTTCTCTAGGTCTTGTGGCTTCCTCATTTATGAAATGATAGTTGAGAGGCATCATATTACAATGGAAAGAGCACTGACAGTATAGAAAACCTGGGTTCATATTCTGCCTCTGATTCTTAGGACTTATGTGACCTTGAAATAATTACTTTGACAAGATCTTTCCCAAGAAAACCTTAAACCCCCATCCATGTCATTTATTTCTGACCTCTTTGGTCCAGGGACATCTCCTGATTTCTGACTTCTCCAGTGCTCAGGAAGATATTCCAAAACCAGATCTACCTTAAACTACCAGTGCTTAACTCCTAATCAGACTCCACAGGATATATACCTTCTCCTACTTCTGTTTTTGTAAGGTCAGCTTCATAGTTCTCTCACAGGACATGAAATCAAACCATTACCTGCCACAAAGGTGAACCTCAAGGAAAGGCATTAAACAGTATAATCACCTTCCTAGTTCACCAGAACACTCTCTAGTCAGTAATGCAGTGGACTCATTCTTCAATGATTCCTCACTTCCTCATATTCTCTCCAATTCCTATAATTCTGTTGTACAAACCTCTTTCACTATCCTAACTACCCACTCCCTGATTCCCATATCCCTCAATTTAGTCCCACTATGACTTCAAAGCTATCCCTTCCACTGTGCATGGAATATATATTTTATAATTTAAAAACTAGTTTTCACCTAGAACTTTTTTTCTTTTTCTCTCCATTTTCTGAGACATGCTTACTTCATATGGATGCTAAATCCCTGGCTAACTTTTCCAGTCCCGGTAGACCTTTCGCTCATTTCCCCTGACTCAGTAGTCATCTCCTTACTTCCCAATACCCCTCCCACACTATTCCCCTACCAGCAGCACTTAATAACCTCTCTGTATCTGCAATCCAAATTTATTACCAGATCATGATTTTAGTAACTTTTATTTACTAACCCTCAGAATATTTTATTTCCTTAATGAAGGTAACTGGATTATGGTTAATTTACCTACATCATCTTCCCTCATAGTGGGGGAGGGGGAAGGGAGAGAGAGAGAGAGAGAGAGAGAGAGAGAGAGAGAGAGAGAGAGAGCTCAAGTGTCATAAATTTCTAGTTACTCAATATACTCAGTTTCCATGACTTCCCTCCACTCTACCTCAATTATACACAGAGATAGTCATAATTTTCATCTGGTTTTGTTCTACTTCTATATTGATAAACTCCAAAATTCCTTCATCTATCCCTAATATTTTTCTCATTTCTCTCTGCCTTATGACTTTTAACCCTGATCTCACTGTACTTTCTAATCCCTTCACCCTTCAGTTCTTTCCCAAGTCATTATTCCTTCTTAGATATTCTATCCACTTCTATGCTATTAACTTCTCTCTACTATTTTGACTCCTTAATGAATCCAGTCTCCACTATCCTCAACATATGAATCCATTATCCTTTGCCTTATTAGTGGCAATGATTAACCAGTCTTAAACATTGGATTATTCCCATAACTTGCCCCCTTTGGTCTCATTCATGCGCTGCCGAAAATCATGAAATTATACAAATAACTCATATTACAAATTTATTTTAGATAATCTCTAGTGGGTCTTCACTACAACAAGGTAATTCTTTTTAAGTTTTCTCATATAATTTCACTATATTTTTCACCATATCAACTAGGCTAAAACTTTTAATTCCTTCTTAAGCCACCCTTGGCACTCCCCTCTACCCCCACCTTCTCAGCCAAGAACTTTCCCTAATTCTTCACCAAACAAATTGAAACAATTCACTAAGAGTTCCCTCTTCTCTCTTCCTCATCGCAAATCAAACAGCCCCCATAACTATTTCCTTTTTTCTTTCCTGTCTCACAAGAGGCCACTCTTCTTCTTGCCAAAGGTGAACACCTCTGCTTGCACAGTTGTCTACACCATCCCATCTTCTTTACAAAATTAACACTCCATCATTCTCATTCTGCCCCTAATCTTAAACCTCTATCTACTTAGCTAATTCTCTGGTGCCTCTAAGCAAAACTTAAAAAAAAACCTTTCACTTAATTCCACTACTTATTACTGTATATCTCTTCTCTTCTTCATAGCTAAATTCTTTGAAGAAGTCACTCTCTCCCTGCCTCCACTTCCTTTCCTCTCATTCAATAATAAGCATTCTGAAATCTGACCTTCTAGTTTATAACTAAAAATAAACAAAACCTCCTTATAATCCTACTGAATAAATATCTAATATAATTTCTTTCAGAAATTATTATGATACCCTGCAAAGGAAAGAAACATAAACTCATTCAGTAAATATTATTCAATAAAAGCTACAAAATGAAATTGCTCTCTCTCTCTAGTTAAAAATGACCTCCTGATTGCCAAATCTAATAACCTTATCTCTATACAGAGAATTATAAGAGCTAGTCTCCTGAGCTCAAGTTTTAACTTACCAATTGCCTCTTTGGTTTCATACTAGATATTCTTTAGACATTTCAAACAACATATCCAAAACAGAACTCATCTTTTCTCTAATACTTACCTTTCTCCTCATCTTCCTTATTACTTTTGAGGGCACCAACATTCTTCCTGGCACTAGACTCACAATCTACGTCATACTTGACTCCTCATTTATACTCACCCTACATATCCAAGCTGTCACTAAGTTTTGTTTCTACCAAGCTTTACAACAATTCTAGTATATTGACTCCTTCTTTCTGACTTCCTGGTCCCCTGAACCATATCAATATATCCTAATAATTTCAACAGTCTCCCCACATTAAATCTCTCCTTGTTCTAATCCATCTGTCTCACAATGGCAGAGCAATTTTCCTAATATGAGTGTTAGTGTTGCCTTCCCCACACTCAATAAAATTTAGTGACCCCTTAATACTCCCAAGATCAAAAAGAATTCTCTATTTAATTTTAATTTCTTTACAACCAGGTCCATTCTACCTTTCTAGTCTTCTTACATTTTCTTATACAATCTAACAACATGGACCTTCTTGCTGCTTTTCACATGGGACATTGCATTTCTTGGTTTTGTTCCCTTATACTGGCTATCCTCCACATCTGGAATAGTCTTCCTGTAAGACTCATCACAAATGCCACTTTTTTCAGGAATCTTTTCCCATTTTTCCCCCCTCACCCCCATACATGCCTCCCTCTGAAATTACCTTCCAATTACACTGTATATGTTAGATGTACAATTTTTGCATGTCATCTGTCCTATTAGAATATACTTTTGCCTTTCTTCATTGGCATAATGCCTTGCATCTAATAAGCACTGATTGAGTAACTGATTGACCTTTCTTGGGCCTCAATTTTCTCAACTTCTAAAGTGGGAGAGAGTTAAAGAAGTTGAAATTTGAGGTTTTTTCCTAGCTCTGTATCTTTGATACAAAGAACATTTAAGAGCCTTTCCAGCTATAAATCTGAACATGGGATGGCATTGGCTAGACCTACCCCAGTGCTTATGACAATGAGTTTCTGATTTCTCTTCCTTTTTATCTTTAGTGATTCGATTAAGAGCTTTTCCCTTAACATCTCAGCATTAGCGTACCAACTCTCCCTATTCTCCAGTCAAGTCCTCTCATTCTCTTTAAGGGAATTTCTCTCTGGGGGTATCAGTTCTAAGGAGCAGAGTACATTATTCCAGGTCTCCTACCTGGGAAGAGTGACAAAAGGGTGGATAAGATATTCAAGCAGACCAAGTAAAGAATATCATTTTAAAAAGCACAAGAAGGGAAAGGAGGACCTTAGTCTTATGTGTATCCCAAACTATGAATTTAGATTTGGAAAGGATCTTAGAGGTCAACTAATACAACCCCATCATTTTATGGATAAAGAACTGGAGAAGTTAGTAGTCTTGTCAAAGGCCTTTCAGATACAAAGTCAGATTATAAATACAACATTCTGGGGCATCTAGGTGGTGTAGTGGATAACGCACCAGCCTTGGAGTCAGGAGAACCTGGGTTCAAATCCAGTCTCAGACACTTAATAATTACCTAGCTGTGTGGCCTTGGGCAAGCCACTTAACCCCATTTGCCTTGAAAAAAACCCACAATATTCTGATTCAAAAATCTGGCAGTTTTGATACTTACCAAACGGATGGGTTTCTCTTTCTTCCCTACAGGTCATCAAGGCTAAGAAAAATTAGAAAGGCAGATCAAGAAAAATCAATTTGACAGTCTTTGAACTACCTCCTTCCAGACAACTGCACCTATGGGATAATATCAGTGATACCACTGATGCAAACACAATGGTTCAATAAATAGCAATCTGCGAAGCATGGGGCAAGGCCCCACTTTGATTCTGCCTCCAGCACTTAATTAGTTGTGTGACCTTGGAAAAGTTATATCACTTTCACTATTTTTTCAATGAACAAACATTTATCTTCTCTACTCCCACCTTTCCCCTCACCTCTGTGTTAAGAAGGAAAAATAGAAAAACAAAACCCTTGTCACAAATATGCATACTCAAACAAAATAAATTTATCCTTTCCAAAGTGTATGTTTTATTCTGTATCTTGAGTCCATCATTTCTCTATCAAGAAGTGGGCCTCATCCCTCATCTTGAGTATAATGAAACTGTAGTTCTGCACATTAATCAGTTATCAAATCTATCAAAGCCATTGATTCTCTCTTAGTTCTGTCCACTTCATTTTGCTTCAGTTCATACCAGTCTTCTCAGTTTTCTCAGAAATTGTTCCTTTTGTCATAGCACAATCACTATAAGCTCCAAGTAGATTTTTACAGATATAAAAGGTCCCATCATGAACAAATTAGGGGAACAAGAAAGAATTTACATTTCAAATCTATGAAAAGGAGAAACATTTGTGACCAGACTAGGGAGAATGTGGATCACAGGAGATAAAATGAACAATTTTGATTGTAGCAGATTTTTTAAATTTTCAAATATCATTTTTCTTATCTGAAATGGGGAGGAAGGAGTCTTCTCCAAGCAGGTGTCTCATCAATCTCTTCTCTAAACTTCACAATAACAATAATAGCAATACAATTGATTAGAGAGGTACTGTTAAGTCTTGCTGTCCATATTTTATAGATGAGTAAACAGAGACACATATCACAAAAGTTGCTGTGAGGAAACTACTTTAGAAGTTGTAAAGCTGTAGAGATATTTTGCCTATAGTGACTCTTTTTTTTTGTAATGCAATGGGATTAAGTGGCTTGCCCAAGGCCACACAGCTAGGCAATTATTAAATGTCTGAGACTGGATTTGAACTCAAGTACTCCTGACTCCAGGGCCAGTGCTCTATCCACTATACCACCTAGCTGTCCCAACAATAGTGACTCTTATCCCGGTACCAACAGCTCTTCATCCTCTACTCATTCTCCAGGCTCCATGTTTCAGATTCTGTACAAAAGTCCAGAAGAGTACCCTCAGGTGATCCCACTTGCAAGATGGCACAAGAAGAGCAATGATCCATTTGGGAAACCTGCAATCAGGCAAAGGACTTAGAATCATAGAGTTAGCACTAAAAACGACTTCAGTAGTCATCTAATCACTTTTCAGAAAAAGACCTGCTGAAAGTCATAGAGTGGCATAGCAGGTATCTCAGTCTTGGATTAAGTCAGTGATGAATTTATTATTTATCAAGGGTCAGGCACTGTGCTTGTAGTTTTATAAATAGTTCATATGATCCTCATAGCAACCTTGAGAGATAGGTGCTATAACTATCCTCGTTTTACAGTTAAAGAAATGAGGCAGAGAGAAGTGAAATTACTTGCCTAAGATCACACAGTTAGTTTGGGATTAGATTTGAACTCATGTCTTCTGACTTCAGACCCAGAACTTTATTTACTGTGCCATCACACCACCTCACTGTCAGTGAAGATAGACAGTGGCAAGGTAGTGGGGTCAGACTTCCTATATCAATATCATTTGGAAGATTCAAATTCCTGAATTCTTGCTCCAGATTTGAGTATGTGTTTTGCATTGCAACTACTCCTAGTAGTATATCAATAAATGTCTTGAATGTTGGAAAAGAATGCAGAAGAGAGTTGGGAATTAAGAACAGGATTTCAGATGAAACAGTTATTCTCACTTGAAGTGAGAAAGTACTAAAGTAGTTTGGGTTAGTAGACTTTTTCTTTAGTATAAGAAAATCTTCCAGGCAACCTAAAAAAGCATAAATTCTATGTTCATAGCAATTTAAGATTTATAGGATACCTTTCTTCTGACAATCCCATGAATTAAAAGACTGTTTCCAAGGCTGGTGTCTCTTCCACCAACTACTCTCAGTCACCACTATTTTAAAAAGGAAAAATAAACCACCCGATATAATGGGAACACTGTCACTATTTTTGGTGGAACATAATGAAGTGACCTTTGATTTTTATCCACTTTTAAAAGGAAATCAATAGCAGAAGAAAAAGCATATCTACAATGAGTTGAATTAGGGATACTCAGTAGACATGTTTAGACCCCATTTTGAGAATCACTGATTGTTTTAAGCTCCATGGAGAGGATTGTACATTTGGACCACTAGTCCAAAGCTTTTGACCTGAATCAGACCTCTTTGGTCTTAGTTGTCCCTAACTAAAGGCTCCTAGGACTTTCATCATCCCAAATTCATGAGCTCAAAGAAATTCAGAGTGAGAAAGAAGCAAAGATATCGCCAAATCCTATATATACCTGAATAGAAATCTTCTCTGCCACATCCCAGGCAAGTAATTCATTACTTTCCACTTGAAGATTTCAAATGAAGAGTTGTTTTGAACAACACTTTAAGGGAAGTTCCCCCACTCCCTTATATCAAGCTAAAATATACCTTTCTACAACTTCTACCCATTGTTTCTACTTCAACTGAGGTCATGAAGAGTAAGTCTGATCCCTCCTTCCCAATATATTCTTTCAATTTCTTGAAGACAGCTATCATGGCCTCTTTAAGTCTTACCATCTATTGTTTTATAAACCAGTCTTCATATTGCATAGTCTCCAGTCCCCTCACAAACATGCTCACCCTCTTCTTCAAATTCTTGAGCTTATCAATGTCCTGAAAAGAATACTGCCCCAAACAGAAAACAAGGTGAATTGTTTGGTCAGATCAGGACAAAGTATGACAAAACTATCACCTTCCTTATTCTGGGCATGGTGCCCCTCTTAATACAGCTTAAAAGCAAATTTGATATTTGGCTGCTATCCTCCCTGCTCTAAGTTCCAAGGCCTCTTCCCATCTGTCCTGCCTACCATAAGTACAACACCTATATAAATAGCCATAATAAAATTATTGAATGAAAAATGCTTTAGAGAAATACAAAATAAAGGGTCAATCAAAATTCAAGGTGGGGTGAGAGTGGAGTGGGGAGGAGAAGAGATGGAGACCAGTACTGGCCAGGGTAAAGAAGACAATGGCATCTGAACTGGGTCTTTTTTAGATAGATGTATGGTTAAGAATTCCATCCCCCCTCTTGATTTCTTTGTCCATTCTGCCAAAACTTCCTTATATATTCCTCATTCAGAAAGCCTTTCAAACCCACTCAGGGGATTAGGAGGAGGGTGAATTATAACCTCTTGTTATTCACAAATCACCATTTGACTATCACTTTTCCCTAGGATATTAATAGATAGATAGATTCCATAGATAATAATGCTTTAACATTCACAAAATGCTTTCCCTACAACCCATTGAGTTAGAGAATACAGATATTATACTCATTTTATAAGATAAAGAAACTAATGGTTTGAGAGTTTAAATGACTTACCCATAATACACAATGTTACCTGATAAGTTTGATGTATTTGATTCAAATGAAATATTTCTAAAAGGCCTAAAATGGCATAATCCAGTCGACTCTATATAAATGTTTATTCTCATCCTCCTTCTCTGCTTGACTCAGAAAATTGTAGTACATGTCTGAATCAAGTTTTGAATCCAGGTCTCCTTCTAAGAGACTTTGTTATGCTGTGCCATAGCACTCTATCATATGGGAAAATGAAAAATAAGATTAGAAAAACAAGAAGTAACAATAAAATTTGAAATGCCTGTGTGAATATTTACATGTGGGATTTATGAATTAAATTAGTTTATTGAGTCAGCTAAAAGAGAACAGAATCTATCAGACAGATAGATATAGAGCTATAGAGATAGAGATAGAGATAGTCATTCTAAAGGAGAACAGAATTTATCATATATATACAATATGTGTGTATATATAATATACATATTATATATATATACATATATATATATATATATATATATAATATATATATATATATATATATAGCTAAGGCTATAGCTATAGCTATAGCTATAGATATCCATTGGTGCTAGAATTTAGCAAAAGGATCACTGAAAATTAGTTAGGTGTGAAGGTAGGAGATAAGTACAGGAAATCATAAGAACAGCCCTCATTCCCAAAGCCCCTTCTTCAAAACAGCCCTTTAAACAAAATAAGTAGTGACTCCATTTGACAGATGAGGAAACTGAGGTTATTCAATCATTCAGTCATTGAATATATATTATAAGTAAGGCACAATGTTGTGGAATGAGGATACAAATTCAAAAATGAAGACTATCCTCCCCTCAAGGAGCTTATGAAGTAATGAGAATGGAATGCTGGGGTAGAAGGGAAGGTTCCCAGTATCCAGTAAATGATGGAGAAGTCCAAAGAGGTACACTTACATGGAAAATGAAGAAATGACTTACCTTAAATGGAGGTTGTGGGAGGAGTTCTTTGTTCTGCTCTCCATTAAGAGGGACCCTAGTGGCTGTGATATAATTTGCTTTGGGATAAAATGTATTCATTTAGTTACCTGTTTCTCTTTTACTTTACTTTTACTTCTACTTAATGCCTTCCTTAAAAAATGACTTATTTATAAGTTTAGGTTTATAAAACATTTTATGCACAACAATTCTATAATGTACATAATACAAGAACAATCATCTCTATTTAGAAATGAGGGAATTGAGACTCAGAACCAAAATGACTTGACCATCATTACAGAGCAAGAGTTAGTTATCAAAGTCAAGACTCAAACCCAAGTCTCCTAATTCCAAAATCAGCATTCTTGTTTTATACAACACAATGATAAGCATGATTATGGAACAGGACTGAACATGCAAAGAGGAATTAAGATCATATTAGAAGAATAATGTTGGGTCTTAAAGGGCAGAGTCTCAGGACTAATGATGAAAAATGGAGTCTTGTTTTGTTACTCAGTTATTTCAGTCATGTTCAATTTTTCTTGTTGCCATTTGGGATTTTGTTGGCAAATATATTTGAGAAGCTTGCCATTTCTTTCTCCATTTTGCATTTCCCTTTTACAAATGAGGAAACTGAGGAAAGCAGGATTAAGTGACTAGCTCAAGGGCATATAGCTATTAAGTATCTAAGGCTATATTTGAACTTCAGAAAATGATTCCTTCTGACTCCAGGCCCATCCCTCTATCAACTGTGACACCTAGCTACCTGAAAAGGGGTATAGCAAAATCTTCAAATATCATCTTGAGTTGGAAAATAGTCCAGGTTAGACTAAAAGGGGAAGGGAGAGAATAAGTATGACTGATTGGAGATTGTGGGTGAGAGGAGAAAGGAAATAAAAGTCAAAAGATAATTCCCCTTGCCACAAAGTATACTAAAGCAGGGGTTCTTAATCTTAGGACCATGAACTTGATTTTTAAATTTTTAAATTTTTATTTCTTTTCATAATTCAAAAAGTAATACTTTGTATTTTATGTTATGAATTTCAACACTTTATTCTGAGAAATGGTCCACAGACTTTACCTGAATATCAGAAGGATCTATCATACACATATACACACACACAACACACACACACACACACACACACATATACACCAGTAAAAATTCCTGGACTAAAGTTAGGACTTACTTTGGGCTTCAATGTCCTCATTTCTAGAAGGAGGAGGATGGATTATCAATGATTTAGAATGAACTCACTTTTAGCTATGACATTCTAAGGGTCCATAATAAGACTGAGCAAAAAGGATATTCAAGAATGAAGATGTTGCTGAATGGATGCTTGGATATAGTAGGACATAACTGCTGGGGACAGTTATGGAGGCAGGGGATTGGTAGAGTGTGATTTGAGTTTAGGAGAGGGCTAAGAAGTAGTGGCAAAGTAGGAGTACAGCTTTTATAAGGACTATTCCATGATCTAGATTCTGTGTCATAGGCATCTTTGGCTATCTGATGACCCTTTCTCAGAATAATGTTTTTAAATAAACAAAATAAAAATATATAGGATTACAAAGGAAACTTATTGAAAATCAAATCGTCAAAATATATTTTTGAACAAGTTCATTGATCCCAAGTTAAGAAACTCCTGAACTAAATTATGAAGAGGAGATGAGTCCTCAGAAATAAGGAGCTATAAAACTGGCAACAAGTTGCTATGGTAAGGAATGATATGAAGATGGAGGTATAGGCTATTAAAAGATAAGATGAAGGCAGGCTGAGAAGGATATTGTTGTGTATGAGTGTGTTTGTTTTTGTGGTGTGAACTCTGAGCTATGGAGGATGAGACTCTACTGTCACTCAAGGGAACTCCATATACTGTAGTCAGTACAATGAAAACTATTGCCTTTTCTGCAATGAGTCTCATTAGTCCATTTGGATTATCCATAGCAAATGTGTAATCCCAGGTTGGTTTAGCCCCTCAGCTGCCAAGTATGTATCTAGGCCACCTCTCTGCACCATCCGTGGGTGTGTATTCAGGGAATGCAAACTCATCTCAATATTAGCCTAAGCAAAACATAATTAGGGAGAGAAATCTCTGAGGGGAGGGGAAGAAATCATGCAATACATTCTCAAAACAAATAAAACTGATTTGGGATTATCTGCTATTTGTCTTATTCCTAACACTGTTCCCTTCCATGGGTTGTAGATTGCGGGGGGGGGGGGGGGAGGAAATCACCTGGGCTGTCTTAACTAAACTTTGCATATCCCTAATCACTTGACACAGTCCTCTGAATACTGTAGATACTTACTGTATGTTATGTATGCATGTATGTATGTATGCATTAATGTTAGTGATTTCTTGGGGAGTGGCTACCTTAGGCTTGGGGCTGAATTAGGGCCACAGCTGGCTGTACTTCTGGTCAAAAAAACTACAGAAACCAAGTTTTGGCCTCCTGCCTCCACTCACCTCCCAAGGCTTTGGTCTCTTGTCTAATGCAGTTCTCCCAGAACTCCTCTCTTCCTTTTCTAAATCAGAATATCTCCTTGTCTAAGAAGCCTACATCCTTTTATTTTTCAAGAGATGACTGCTCAGTGATCCTTGCATCAAAGTCTGAGAAAACAACCTTGTTCACAGCTCTGAGTCAAAGGAAGCAGCAGAGTAGCCATCTGTCCTCATTCTTCATTTGCTATTCATGGTTCTCAAGATCACAAGTATAGTAAATAAAAACACTTGGTCATCATCACTCTGTGAGATATCTTAGACATTTGACTTCTCTCCCAGAAGTCCTTTACCCTTTAGACCATTTCTAGGCACTTTCACAAGGACCATGTGGCCATCATTATCATGTCCTCAGGTCACTATATATTCACTCCCAAATAAATTCCACATAAGATATTCAAACCTTAAGTAAAAACTTCTATATCTCAGCAGTAGTTTATGTGGACTCCCAACTCTCTACCTGGAGGGTTCTCTAAAGGTAGACAAAATAATCTGTACCACCAATGTTGTTGGGAGACAATAGTTCTAGTGAGTCTCCTATGGTATGAGAATACAGATTACAGATGGCATGTTGGCTCTTCTACTTTTTGAATGTATCTAAAATTGAGATTTTAGTATATATAAGGCTTGGAAATTTGGGACTGGAGAGAGAAGATACAGGCAGACACATAGTATATTCCTTAACTCTTTAGGAGACTATAGTCAGAAATGTTATAGAGAGAGGCAAGATAAGCAGCTGCTTAGGGGATAGAACATGGCAAGGTCTAAGAGACCCTTTTAAATAATACTTTTTTATAAAGATGCATTCAATTTAGTTAATGATCATTTTTTAAGATCTCCAAAGTATAAAACAATCTGCTAAAGTTTAGGAATACAAAAAAAGAGATAACACCTGTCTTTAAGAAACTTACATAGTACTGGAAGTGGGGGTGAGCAGGGAGGAGGAATGGAATACAATGTGGACACATCTAAGTACAATATAAAACTTAGGTGATAAAAAATAATTTCAAGAGGCAGAGAGCATTAGAAACTGAAGTGATCAACAAAGGTCTCCTGGCATCTAAACTGTTTAAAGGAAATTAGGAATTTCAAGAAGCTCAAAGGGGATGCATTTCCCATATGTAGTACACAACCTATGCACTGGCTTAAAATACAAGGTCATTTGAATACAGACAGAGGGGTTCAGGGAGGGTTTAGAAAAGAAAATTATTTTAAGCCAGACAATTCCATTCTTGGTAGCCCAAAGAAATTTATTTTGTGGTAAATATTGATTGAACAAAGACTTTTTCTTCTTTTTCATCTTCAGGAGGAAGGAAGGAAGGAAGGAAGGGAGGGAAGGAAGGAAGGAAGGAAGGAAGGAAGGAAGGAAGGAAGGAAGGAAGGAAGGAAGAGAGGAAAGGAGGGAGGAAGGGAAGAAGAGAAGAAAGAAGGAAGGAAGGAGTTACACCCAGGTATATATCTGATGATCATCATCATCACCAAGTACACATCTAGAGTGGAAACAGCTAACAACTTTAGTAAGCCTTAACATGATATGTAAATAAATGAGTCATTATTATCATTATTAGGCAGAATAAAACAACACAAAGCCTAGCCAGGAACTAAGTCTTGGGAACTTAGGAACCAATTATCTTGGCCCTCTCTTCTTCAAGTTCCTCACTTTTTGATATTTCTATTATTACTTAACACCTAACCCACATGGACTGCCACAGGAGACTAGGGCAGATTAAATCTAGCATTTAACTTTTAGAAATTCTGGGAGAAAGTAAACTGCAGAGTTGGTGAAAATAAGACTTGAAAATTATCTGTGGATTTCAATTCTCTTTGGCCTAGGATCCCAGACAACTGGGGAGTTGGTTGATGCATATTAATCAGATGCAAAAGTTGAGAAAATTCCTGCACAAATTTTGCCCTGATCCATCCCTCAGACCCAAAAGGCTCTTTCAGTACAAGAGCAGGTGTGAGCTTACCCAAGATCTGATTAGAAGGCACCCACATCTCTCTGACCTTCAAAAGTAGGGGATCCCAGACAGTTTTCTCATTTTCATTCAGTCGCTTTCTTGAGAGAGCAGGAGCAGAGCATGATACTCAGATACATAAGAAAGAATAAAATTCACAAACTTAGCTGATAAAGAGAATCTTTCCATATTCCTTCCCCTTTTCACCTCTCCCCCAAATGATGGGACAGGCTTACTGTCAGATTCCAAGAATGTTGCTGGTAGAAATCAAGGAATCTCAAAAGTCTTCTAGACATTGGAATTCTACAGAAGACAACTGGTTAACATTTGTAAAACATCAAGAGAAAAGAAAAGCTTCAAGACAGCACCCCACAAGGTGCTCCAAGTCACTTTGGGCAGCTCAAGGGATCATTTTATTCCAAAAGAATGACAATAATCCCATTTCAATCCTGATTTCTGAAATGACTGAGAGGACCCCACAATGTACTTCCGGGGGTCTCTCAACTTCTGGGACCAGACTAGACCCCCCCAACTCCATGATTTTCTTTAGTCCATATCCATACACACAGAAACCCTCAAGCTTCTCAGGGGTACAGGTCCATGGCACCAGTGTGAACAATCCACCCTATGCAGAGCACTCTGTGGGAGAGATGCTGACTTTTCCTAAGTCGCTAAGGGAGAATTGTGTTTTCTCATATTACCTGAGTTCAAACAAGGTGGAGGTCAGTTCCTGATGGGATCGACTCCTTTACAACCTAATTGGTCAGAAGCAGTGATATGCAAGGCACTGCGGTCGGGAGATAGTCAAATCATCCCAAAATAGAAACCCAAGAAATATCCTGATCTGACCACATTCCCAATATGCCTGAGTGCAGCTCACTCACTAAGAAAGATAAAGAAAGCAAACGATTGAATGTAAGCCGGTGAAATGGTGACGTTAGTGTCTTTTTTTAAAAAATTTTGGAATCTGGATAAACCATATATAAGGTTAGCTCCTTGTGACCTATATTACAAATAAGAAGGATCATAACTCGCTCCTGATGAAAGATCCATAAGCATTGGTCCAAGACTTCTAGTTACTGAGAGGCAAGTTTAGCTAATCTACTTATCTAATTTGCAACCAGTTTTGCCCTGGTTCATTCTATAACATGAAAGACAGTGATTCCTATTCATTTTGTTCTTTCAATGGGGTGGAATTTTGACAGAATTCTCTGAGCCCCAAGATCACAAAAGAACAGCTTAACAAATGGGACAAGAAAATAATATTCTAAATTGTCCTCTCCCCATTTTGAATTCCCACATCCACTAAAATTGGGCACAAAAGTAAGACATTTTTCCAGTGGCTTCTATGACAATCTTCCTTTTTTAAAAGGCACTTTCAGGAGTGGGAGGAGGGAGCAGCGATGGCTCCAGAATCCCTAGAAACTGCCTGGTGGTCTGGTATCATGGGGATTTGTAAAGCTCACTTTGTGGAGGTCGTCCCAGCTGGATCTCAACCCTGAGACAAAGGATTCAAAGGCAGTGCCAAGCAGACCAAGCAGTCTATAAATGAGCCCCCAAACAATGCATGTTGGGGGGGGGGAAGGCTGGAGAACAGAGACAGGATGGAGAAGGAGGGGAGAACAAAGGGAGAAGGGGGCTTTTTCTCTCTCCCCAAACCCTCCAGGGAGAGATAAATATAATTATCATCCTGACGTGACAGAACATAAAATAAAATAGATACCAGTAGGCGACCATCTCTGCCGGGACTCGAACCCGGAACCTCTGGATTAGAAGTCCAGCGCGCTCGTCCATTGCGCCACAGAGACCTCACCACACATACAGCATCAGCACCAGAACTGAAAAAGCACATACCTTCTGCATCACCGAGCCATCTCAGCATCCTGCGCTCTGAGGAAGGGACAGGGACAGCTGGAAAATCCGGAGCAGGGATCCGCAAGCCGGCTCCATCAAAGCCTTTCTCAACACAGCAGGTCCCTGAGTCTTTAAGGGATGGGAAGGATCTGAGGGTGATCTTTTTCCTTTGACCCAGCATCACTAATGGAGAAAGAGCTGGAGCCTCTCTTTTCCTCTCCATTCCCAAAGAAGGATACAGAAAGAGTCTCTCCATTCTCATGCTAATTACGCCTTATAACTCCAGCCCTAAGAGTGAAAGCGAGGGGGGAAATAGAAGCCATGACTATCTGCATCCTCATTCTGTATCTCTCTCTAGCCAAATCCAGCTCTATTTAGCGAAAGGCTGAGCAAAGCTTATAAGCTTGGAAGAACTGATTCCAGAGACAAAGGGAATGCCTCAGTACAGAAGCTAAGGGACAGTGAAGATCAGCAGGGAAATCGAGATACTGAGCAGCAGAGAAGTCACTGGTCCTTACTTGATCTCAAGCACTGTGTATGTCTAGCAAGAAAAGGAGTCCCTTCCTTTTCTAAGCAGTGGGAACGGAAAAGGCGGGGGCCAGATTAATGAAATGCAGATGGGAGGTGCTAGGGAGACCTTTCAGAATCTAGAAAGGGGAAAAATCTGAAAGGACAAAATAACCAGACTCCTCACTAAGGGACACAACTAGGGATGAGAAGAGGAAATTTCTGACACTTGTATCAATGCTTCCTTATCTTTCCAAGGCAACCATAAACTTCATAGTATCTAATTTGTCTTCCACAGATTATCTCATAATTTGCACCATGCCTGTTTTGAATACAGAGCAAAATTACAGAGACACCTGGCAAGAGAATATTTCCTATTTTTGAGGAAATTTCTAGAACTAGAAGAACTACCTCGAGATCATCTTGAATCATCTTTTAACTCTTAGTGAAACCTCCTTTTATCCAGTCCAGACAGAGTTCTACTACACTTAAAGTTTTCTCAAGTAAGACTATTTTGCAATTTTCCTTGATTATTATTTCCTATCCTAAATTACCCTGGTGCTCAATAAATTCCTCCTATTGTGAAATCTAAATCACTGCTGCTTCAGTTTAAGCTGATTTCATAGAATTACAAAATTACAGAATGTGAGTGCGTCAGAAGAAACCTTTAGAGATAAGTTAGTTTAAACCTCTCACTCTAAAGATAAGAAAACTGAGGCCTAGAGAGATGAAATCACTTTTCTAATTTAGCAGCAAAACCAGAACTATAATCCTGACCTCCTGATTCCCAATATAAAACTCTTCCCACTATGCCATGCAATCTCCCCTTAATCAGAAAATAGACAATCACTAAAATGGTGCATTTGACTCAGTCTTTTAATTCAAGCTTATCTATACCTACTATACAAAAATGAATGAAATAAAAGGACAGAGACCAGATTGGGTCTACTCTCTGTTTTACTGAAGTTTACCTTTGCCCTGGGGCCTCCACCACCTAGCCCCAGGTCCTGGAAATTATCTAAAATCTACCAGGTTCAAAAGAAACTAGTAAATGACTACAGTAATCTACTGTTTGACAAACCAAAGACATCAGCTTCTGGAAGAAGAACTCACTATTTGACAAAAATAGTTCGGCATAGACCCACTCCTCATACCCTATACCAAAATAAGGTCAAAATGGATACAGTATTTAGACATAAAGGGCCACACCATAGACAAATTAATAGACCAAGAAATGCTATCAGATCTATGAAATGGGACAAATTTATGATCTAACAAGAAAGAGTACATTATAAATTTAAAAAATGAATGATTTTGATTATATTAACTTCAAAAAGATTTTGCACTAATAAAATCAATGTTGCCAAAATTAGAAGGAAAGCAAAAAGCTGGGAAATAATCTTCACAACCAAGAGTTCTGATAAAGGTCTCATCTCTAAAATATATGAGAACTGCATCAAATTTATAAGGTTACAAATCATTACCCAATTGATAAATGGCCAAAGGATATGAATAGACAGTTTTCAAAGTAAGAAATTGAAGCTATATATAATCATATGAAAAAAATGCTCCAAATCATTAATGATTAGAGAAATGCAAATTAAGATAACTCTGAGGTATCAGTTCACACCTTTAAGATTGGCTAAAACAACAAAAATAGAAAATGCTCAATGTTGGAGAGGCTGTAGGAGGATTGAGATATTAATGCATTGCTGGTGGAGTTGTGAACTGATCCAACCATTCTGGAGAGCAATATGGAACTATGCCCAAAGAACAATTTAAAAAGGGTTCATACCCTTTCACCTAGCAATTCCAATTCTAGATCTATATTCAGAAGAAATCATTAAATAATGGGTTAATTAATTAAAGAGACAAGTCTTACTCTTTAAGGGACTAGCATTTTGGTAAAAGAACAACACATAAAAAGGAGTAATGGGCAGTGAATATATTCTTGAAAAACCTTTTTTTGGAAAAGCAAAAAATTTAATTAAAAATTAAATAATAAATTCCAAAATATTCATAGTAGCTCTTTTTCTGGTGGCAAAGATTTGGAATTTGAAGGAATGCCCTTCAGTTAGAGAATGATGAAACAAGTCATAGCACATGAATATTATGAAATACTATTGTTCCATAAGAAACCATAAATGCTCTAGAGAAGCATGGAATGAATTAAAGAATCTGATGCTAAGCAAAGTTGCAGCTGCTCTCAGCAGTTCAGTGAGCTAGGACAACTCTATCAGACCAGCTATGGACAATACTATTTATACCTATCCAGAGGAATAAAAACAAAACAAAGAAAAATTCTTCAGAATTTACGTTTACTTTTTTTAACATCTTTTTTTGTAAGGCAATGGAGTTAAGTGATTTGTCCAAGGTCACACAAGCTAGGTAAATATTAAGTGTCTGAGGCAGCCAGTGCTCTATCCACTTCAGCACCTAGCTTCCCCTTACATTTACTTTTTTTAAAATCATCTCTTATATATTTCTTTTCCTTAATCCTAATTCCTCATATCAAAAATGACTAATCTGTAAATATGTTTAACACAAATGTGTATGTATAATAATAACCTGACAGTTTGGCACTGAGGGCAGGGAGGTGGGAAGGAAAGGTAGAAGGAAATTTTGTAACTTAAAAATATACGTGGGCATATGGATGAATGTTGAAAAACTTTCATAACATGTATTTGAAAAAATAAAATATCAATAATAAAAAACTACCAGAGATCAGATGATGATAAAGTATTTATATCTTTCTCTTTCTATCTTTTTCAATCTCCAACCCAGACCTACACCCTTAGACACCTCTAGAATCCATGCTCCCACTCCTTAAGAATATTGATTCACTGAACTTTGAGACTTCTAACCTAGAACCCACAAATTTAAATTGCTGCTCAGGCAATATAAAGCAGATAGCTTACCTACCATAGATCTGCTAGGTGATACCTATTCCATTTTTCCATCTAAACCACTTTGCCATCTATCTGTTGCAATTCACATACTACCCACACCCTTCTATCTCTTGCTTTAAGAATGTATTTGCTTGTGAGCAGCTAGATGGTACAGTGAATAGAGCACTGACCCTGGAGTTGAGAGGACCTGAGTTCAAATCCGGCCTCAGACACTTAATAATTACCTAGCTGTGTGGCCTTGGTCAAGTCACTTAACCCCACTGCTTTTCCAAAAAAAGGTTTTTCAAGAATATATTCACTGCCCATTACTCCTTTTTATGTGTTGTTCTTTTACCAAAATGCTAGTCCCTTAAAGAGTAAGACTTGTCTCTTCTTTTGGATTAGTATGCTTAATGCTTAGCATTATGAGCAGGGCAGCTAGGGAGCTCAGTGGAGCGAGCACTTGGCCTGGAATCAGAATGATCCATCTTTCTGAGTTCAACTCTATCATTAGATATTGAACAGTCATATGACCCTGAGTCAATCATTTAACTCTGCTTGCCCCAGTTTCCTCATTTTCAAAATAATCTTGAAAAAGAAATGGCAAATGACTCCAATTATCTTTACCAGGAAAACTCCAAATGGTTTCCTGAAGAGACTACCAATACATTCTTCACAAATACTTTTTCATCCATTGAAGTGGAGAATTGATTATTAGAATAGAGATAATTTAAAAAGAACAAATTTGCTTAGCACCTAACATTTACAAAACATATTATGTACAAAAACATTTGATCCTCATGACAGATTTGTATTGACTATTAAAAATATGAATATTATTAATACCATTTTAAAGATGAGAAAACTGAGGCTAAGAGTGGTGAGAAGATCATAAATGTCAATCTAAAAAGTTCATATTGACCACCTGGTCTAATCTTTTTTTTTCAGATAAAATAAATTGAGACTCAAAGGAAAAAAAGTAATTTATCCAATATGGTAAAACAGAGAGTGCTGAACCTGGAATCATAAAGACTCTAGTGCAAATCTGACCTCAGACATTTATTCACTATATGTTGCTAATATCTTGACTTTGGTTTCATCAACAGAAAAATGAGGATAATAATATCATCTGACTTGAAGAGTTGTGAAATTCAAATGAAATATTATTTATTAAGTACTTAGCACACTGATTGGCACATTTTTGTTGTTTGCTATTTTTCAGTAGAGTCTGACTCTTTATGACCTCTTTTTGGGGGAATTTTCTTGGCAAGACATTGAAGTGTTTTTTAAATTTCCTTTTCCAGTTCATTTGGCAGATGAGGAAACTGAAATAAATAGGGTTAAGTGGCTTGCCCAGGGTCACACAACTAGTAAGTATTTGATACCTAATCTGAACTAAGGAAGAAGTCTTCCTCACTACTGGCCTGCCCATCTATCCACTGAACCACATAGTTGCTTGGTATATAGCAGCAGTTATAAGAATGCTTATTTCTTCCATTCCTCAGTGATATATAAGTAATAATAAATAAAAATGAAATAAAACTCAAGTCTTTAAACTTTACATTTCTACATGTTCCACCATGTTATAAAGCTCCTCTCAGACCCTTCATTTCTTTTCACCTAGACTTTAATAAGAACATCCTAACTGGTTTTTCTGGTTTTTATATATGCCTACATGTAAGTGTTAGTCCTGGAGTCAGGAAGACTCATGCTTCTGGGTTCAAATCTAATCTTGGACATTATTACTAGCTGTGTGACCTTGGGCAGGGAAATTAACCCTATTTTACTTAGCTCATCATCTTTAAAATGAGCTAGAGAAGGAAAAGACAAACCACTCCAGTATCTTTGCCAAGTGCCAAAAGGGGTCACAAAGAGTCAGGCTCAACTGAAATAACTGAACATCAGTATATGATGATACCTTACATATGAGCCCATATCCTTTCTGACTGGCAACCCTGAGAACTTCTTTGAGGCTGGTAGAACTCTATATTAGAATAACATTAGAAAGACAGTTTGTGGTATAGTAGATCAGCTTCTGGACCCAGAATCAGGTAGACTGATTCAAATCTCATTTCAGGATTAATTCAGAAAGACTATGCAAGATTCAATGTGAAAGAGGGAATTACTGGGTTTCTATGATAGCAATCCCAAGATCAGTTCCCTTCTAGGAGGAGTTAATATTTTCTGAATGCTTTATGTTTATGGAACCTTCTTCATCCTTTAAGTCTTCTATACTATTTTGTACAGTGAAATAAAAGCTTCCTGATATTCATTTATTAACTTGAGTGCTTATATGGATGCCAGGGATCTTTTTACCAATATTTGGGGTAACTTACACATGAATCATGTGAGTGCATCAGGAGATTTTCCTGGAGAAACTTCAAGTGGGACAATAAGCAGAAGAAAAGAAAAAAAATTCTCTCAGAGTTAGCCCTAAGAATAGTATGTGGTCCATGTGAATTTAAGAGTCTTGAGTGAGGTTTGGATGCCCTGCATCACAGGTCACATTTAAATGAAAAGTTAAAATGTGCTTTTTTCCATAACAGTCCTGCAAGGTTTGTGGAGGGTATATTTTATCCATATTTTACAGATGAGAAAAATACTTCAGAAAAATTAAATGATTTGTCCAGTCATGAAACTAAGAAAATAGTCCAGGTTCAAACTTAATTCCTTCTAGATTCAAGTCCAACAAACTTTCCATCATATTACTATCTCTCACAATCCAAATTGCAATGAGAGTGTTTTACCTTTTAAGTGATATACAATACCATGGACAGATAACTAATTTTACCATGGACAGATAACTAATTTTATTATGGTAACATTGTTCCTGGAAAAGTTCATCTTTGGTGAAACAATTACACTTCCTTCTGCTTTTTAAAAAATATTTCATTTGATTCACACTATTTTAGTATTTCTCATTCTGACTTGAGAAGAAGAGTCATTAATCACATTACCTAATCAATAAATGTGATATATCTCAATAAACTTCAGATATAGTTGCCCAAATATGATAGTTATAGTTCAGTGAAGTTAGGTGACTTGTCTAGAGTCTGATCCTACAATGGGGATTTATTGGCAGTTTAAGCAAAGCTTGGTCAAAGCCCACCACATCTCTCAAGGTTGGTAGCACCACTTTGTTGTGTAGACCAGTTATTTTGCATGCATAAGAATCCTTATGGCTGCATATTAACTTAGTTTTAAAATATGATATATTTTATTAACTTTTGTTAAATAATTCTGATTATATTTCAATTTATTTCCAGTGACCTCTGAGAATATCATGTTTCACACCTTTGGCTTACACTATATACAGAAAATAAATATACTTGGAGAAACAATCATTTCCTTCCCCATCACACCTGCCTTTTCCAAGTAACTCACTAGTTTGTCATAAAGACTATTGGGCAGAAATTACATATGTGCTCTTCTTCTTTCTCCAAAGACCAAGCAGAATCAGGAAATCCCTTCTCTTTCTGGAAAGTCTGATTCACAAATGCCCAAATTGAAATCTATTAAACTTGGGGTTACTCATAAAGCAACTCTTAAAGTTGCTTTTTCTCTTGGCTAAAAAGCTAAATCTGGAATTATACTATGAAGGAAATTAAGAATTTCCCCACCTCCATAACAAAATTTGGATTTGCACACATTGTCAATGAACTTCTTTTCCAGTCATGTGCAAATATATGTCTACTGCATGTTTATGTACAATCAGATCCTGGGCAAGGTTCTGAGTTAAGCTTCTGCTGTAAGTCATGAGCACAAGATTCTCCTCTGATCATAATACTCATTTACTATGCTGTAGCCTGGTACCAATAAACCTATAAACAGATAGATAGAAAGAAAGACATACAGATAAACAGACAGAAAATTTGATCTCAAAGCTCATTCATATACTATAGGGAGGAAGAAAAATCCTCCAATGAGAATCCACAGCTCTTAAGTCTAACAATTAACTTGAGTTTTCTACTTTTAGTTAAACATCAGTGGACTTGTCCATATTCCTTGAGGAGGTCCCTATAAACTCATCATGATGGTTGGGGGACTAACAAAATTAATCTGTCAAACCTCTAAACAGTTATCCTCCCTAATAGAAATGTGATAAAATAAAATGTAATACAATATAATAATATAATTAATATGTCTGTCTGTATTTCACTCAAAAACAAACTAATGGAAGTCACTCATTGTACTTAGTATTTTTTTATTAGGTTTTTGTAAGGCAAACGGGGTTAAGTGGCTTGCCCAAGGCCACACAACTAAGCAATTATTAAGTTTCTGAGACCAGATTTGAACCCAGGTACTCCTGACTCCAGGGCCAGTGCTTTATCCACTATGCCACCTAGCTGCCCTTGTATTTAGTATTATTAGAATATTTATATGAAGTGAAAACAAACCCTGCTTTTAGTCACAGAGACAAATACAATTTAGGATCCATGTTTATTTCTAGTCTCATTCACAATCCAAGGTCCATATGGTCAAGTTCTTCAAACTAATCTTCAAAAGCTCAGGATCTGAGGCAAGGGTTGTTAATAGAAAGTAGGATTTGCTTTTCTATTGGGAAAAAAAAATAGAATCACACAACTAGAAGGGATATTTAAGATTATCTAGTCCAACTCCCTCATCTTCATGAGGGAATTGAGGTCAAAAATGGTAAAGTGATCTGCCCAAAGCCACATAGAGTGCTGATAGTACAGCCCAGACTAGAACCCATCTCCTGATTCCCAGGAGTCTTATATTATACCACCCTATCCAATAAGTCATATGAATAGGATAGAGTAAAGGAACCAGTACTCATCTCCCAACTCTTCCCTTTCCATATTCATTAATTGTTAGGTTCCACAACTTCACAAAACCTATTGTGGGCATAAGAAAACCAAAATGTCATAATGTAGCAGAGTACCTTTTTAGGAAAAATAATGGATTCTACTTGCCCTCAGAGCCCTATCACCTCCTACCCACAGTTACCCCAATAAAGGAGGCTAGTCAATTTAGCTTTAGATTCAAGAAGATATTGATCTTTTCACCACTTCAAGGTTGTCTAAAGGCAGTACATAAAAGCAGGGAGCATCTAGGTTCCTGGTTTTTAGATTACTTTCTTATTCTGCAATGTTAAATCTATTTCTGTTTTGAAAAGAGGAATGGAATAATTCTGATGAGATTTCTATATAGTAAAACAATGCAACTGAGGGTTTGTATAGTAAGAAGGTGTTCTAAACATAAATAGAGAGTTATGCTGTGTTGCATGCTGTCTGGGGTCTTGAATACAGTGACCAAAGGATTGGGACAATGACAACTATGTGTGGCAAGGTTAGCAATAATGATAAATTTGAGTACTTTCCCTATCTTCTTGTGTCACTTGACATGAAATCCTGATACCATCCACTCCTAGCATGACCTGCTTACCTTCCCCAATTTTTTTCTTAACATATAAGGTCCTTTCTGCTATATCTTGTTCTACAAGACATTCCATCTTCAACTTTTTCATTAACTCCTCCCTTTATGTACAAAAGGGAAGGGAATAAGTCTGTGTGTGTGTGTGTGTGTGTGTGTGTGTATATATATATATATATATATATATATATATATATATAAAGGAAGGTGGTGTAATTATTTCATCAAAGATGACTTTCAGTTAACACTATCAATGTTACATTAATAAAATTAATGATCTGTCCATGATATTTATATGTCACTTGAAAGGTAAAACATTCTCACAGCCAATTTGTATTTTGAGAGGTAGTGTTATAATGGAAAGATTGTTGGACATTGAGTCTAAAAAGAATTGAACTAGAATCTGGGGTATTATATTTTCTTAACTCTGCATAGAGCTTACTATGTGCCATTCACTGTGTTAAGCACTTTACAAATATATCTCATTTAATCCTTACAATATCTCTGTGAGGCAGGTATGTTACTATACTCATTTTACAGTTGAGGCAGAGGTTAAATGATTTACCTAGGGTCACACATCTAGTAATTGTTTGAGGCGAGATTTAGGCTCAGGTCTTCCTGACTCCAAGCCCAGAGATCCATTCACTGTACCACCTACCTGCCTCTGTTGGACTACATAACTGATAGTGCCAGCTCCAAGGTGACAGAACACTAGGTGTAATATCTAGCTGCTTAATTCACTGTAATTCTCTATCTACCAGCATAAGAGTAAAAAGCGTAAGGTACTCTACAGGTTACTTTATCTTTAAGGCTACTATGTTCAACCCTATAAAATAGAAATTCCCTCCAGACTTTACTCTCCTCAAGTCTTGTTTTATATACATATTTATATTTCCTTCCTTAGCTATCTCTCATTAGAAGTTAAGTTTCTTGAGAGTAGATCATTCTTTCTATTTATGCTCCCAGTACCTTATCTAGCACCTGGAACATTGTGGGCCTTTAATAAATGTTTGTTCATTGACTAATTGATCTCTCCAGTTCTGTCAGAGCTGAACACACACTTCTCCTTCAGTTCCTCTATTATCTTGGGCTGTCCATTTCTATCCTGCCTTCCATTTCCTGTCCTCTAAAGGCAAAGAAGTGACAGAGGTTGGGTATTTCTGAAATAATTGGAGGATCAACTTTAGATAATCTATTACAACCCTCTCATTTTATATTTGAATAAAATTAGGAGCATAAAAATGAAGAAAGACTTATCTAACACAGCTAGATGAAACAGTAGATAGAGCACTGGATGGGATCTGGGATCTGAGTTCAAATAAAGCCTTAGACATATTGTTATTTTACCCTTGACAAGTCACTTAAACTGCTTCAGTTTCCTCAGCTTTAAAATGGAAGTAATAACACCTACCTTCCAGGGAATTTTAAAGAATTAAATATTTGTAAATATTTAAAGGATTAAATATTTGTAAAGTGCTTAGCTCAGAACCTCACACATAGAAGATATATTAATAAAAGTTTGTTTCCTTCTTGCCAATGTCAGGGAAGTAGTGAGTAAAAAAGCCAGGATTTGAACTCAGGTCTATTGACAATGAATCAAGTGCCCTTCCTATTGTAATATCTAACTTATATTAGTCTGAGATAGAATAATAGCTTCTCACCTCAAGATAATCCAGTCCTATCTGTACTAAAAGGCTGTCACCCAGCCTCCATTGAAAGAATTCAAAAAAAAATCACAACATTCTAAAGCAATCCATTCTTAATTTGGTACTGTCATATTTGTTAGGAAGATTTTCCATATAGCAAATACATGATTACTTCTCTGTAACTTCCATTTCTTAATTCCATTCTCCTGTTGTTGCCTTGAGAAAGGAGTCATCTTCTGACAGAGAGCTACTCAGCATTCCAGGAGTGTCAATAATCAACCCCGTAGCTGGGGTCCCCCACAGACTGCTCTTCCATCAGGTACAGACTTCCATCCCAGAGCTGTAGTTGAATTCAAGATTCCAGTGAAGCCCTTTACCATGAAACTTGCCCTGAAGAAAGAGTTGGATTGTGTTCTTTAGAGGCAAGATAAACAAACCTGACAGCCTTCAATTACATGAAGACAACTCTCACATTCACATCCATCTTCCACCAATTCTTCTCCTGGCTTACCTTCCTTGGTTCCCTCAGTCAGTCTTTACATAGGACAGTCTCCAGTCATCTTAATATTCTGTTCTATGACCACTGCAGTTTATTCCAATCTGTCCTAAAATGTGGCACATAAAATAGACAAATACTCAAGGTAGGTTTTGTTCAAGGAAGGATTTTTTTAAGTTGTTTTTTTTTTTGGCAAGGCTTTTTTTGCAAGGGGTTAAGTGGCTTTCCCAAGGCCACACAGCTAGGTAATTATTAAGTGTCTGAGGCCAGATTTGAACTCAGGTACTCCTGACTGCAGGGTCAGTGCTCTATCCACTGCACCACCTAGCTGCCCCTCAAGGTAGAATTTTTGACAGGATTATCACCTCTTTCATTTTGGACACTTTGCTTTTATTATTATAGCCTCCTGTTAGTTTTGCTGTTTTATCATACTATTGACTCATCTTGGGTTTGTAGTTCAATGATATCCCTAGTTCTTTTTTATACCTTAATTATTTACCTAGCTGGGCCTCTCCTCAACTCTATGTTTCTTCCCCCATAAATTCAAGTATAGCCTTTATATTTGTCCCTTTAAATTTTATCTTATTACTGTAGATATGACCCATAATTCTAGTCTATCAAGGTCTTTTTCAACATTGTCCAATACGTTATTGGGAGGTATGCTAGAGTTAGTTCTAATTTGCAAAAAACAGGTATTTAATAAGAGCATTTACACCCCAGAAATCAACAACTGCTATAAATAAATTATTTATTGAATGGATTTAATAAGTATTAAGAATATAGTTTAAATTGAAAGGTATATATCTACATTATTCCTACAAACTCTAGCTATTCAACATTTATAAGTACACTTCTCTATTATCCCACAGTTCTTGAGCAAGAGTGTAGTAGAGAGTTCATGGAATGAAGTCATTACTGTAGGATAATGATAATAATAAAAATAATAAGTTGCCATTTATATTACTCTTTAAGGTTTACAAAGCAAGTTTCATCCATTATCTCTTTTGAGTTTCACAATATTCTAATATTAATAATCCCCTAGCTTTGTGTCCCCTGTAAATTTAATTAGAATGTGAGTCTCTTGAGGACAGGGTCCTTGTTTTTACCTTTACTTGTACCCCTAACACTTAACACAGAGCTCAACACATGGGAAGAGTTTTATAACTATGTGCTGGCTGACAAAAAAAAATCATGTCATCTATACCATCATTAAAGTTATGAATTAAAATATTAAACAGCATATGACCAAGAATAGATTCTCAGGCACCATCACTCCAGGATGGCATCTATCTAAATCCAATTATTTGATAAGTTTCAAAATCAACTCACTGACCTGCAATTTAATTCACATATCTCCATTTTCTCCACAAGAATATTATGAGAAGCCTTAGTATTCCTGATTTGAAAAAGGGACATTAGAGATCATCTAGTCCAAAGTCTACCTCATATATGAAATCTTTCTATAGCATACTCATATATTGGCCCTACATTGGCTGTCTGGTGCCAACCATAGAATGACTAATACATCTTTCATTTAATAATGCTTAAAATATTTGAAGACTGAAACCTCAACTCCCAATAAGATTTTTGTAGGCAAAAAGAAAACAAAACTCACTGAAAGACATGATTTTTGAGTCCTTTCAGTGTTCTGGATATATTTTACCCAATATATTGGTTTATTAATGAGCAGGAGCTGAGAAGAACCTGACAGGATTGGAAAAGAATGAATCAGTTCCTTATATCTCATCGTACAACAGATATATGGCAAGTGGTACCTTGACCTTTTCTCACTTGGAGAAGCCACATTAGGTTTGACTCAGTCCCATTTGATTCTTTCTAGCTCCCAAGCCTACTTACAAGCATACCTAGATCTACCAGCTAAAGGAAAAGGATCTGTCCCTACTGGGCCCAGAATAACTTCCATTGGAGACCACAGTGCCTGCTTCTTTGGGGGTAGCTTTAGTATTATTCTTCATCTTTGGAAGAAGAAGATAGCATACAATCAATATCTCAAACCATTTCTCTCCCTGTGAAAGCTACTCCTAGTTCCTCAGAGTGGATTGCTAACAGCCCTCATGTCAGTCCTTCAATAGTAGGCTGGATTAGCCTCAATCATAGAATGAGGGCCTAATCTTCTAAAATTAAGAATGGTTCCAGAAGGAAGAAGAAAGGTGAAGTTCACTGTCAATTCCCATAATTCTCTGAAATAATCTAGAGGAAAACTTTTCTCCCTCCATCATCCATGTCCACTAACAACAGAATCACATCCTATTGCCAACTTTTTCATACATACCAGTTCCTCTCAGCCCCTCTATTTCTGTTGTTGGGGGTCTGGGCCCCTCTAACTCCTAAACATAACAGACCCCTTTTGATGCACTCACTCATAGATTTGCAGTCCTCTATTTTTACTTTTGTCCTCCCCATACCATTCTATTCATCTCTTCCCTTCCTCCTAAGTCACCATCTCTCTTGATGGGTGAAATCCTATCCCCATTGTATTTTTCTCTTCTGTTCACATTTCCTTTCATTTTTTCCTTCATTTTCTCCAAACTATTCTGAAGTTCCTTCCCCCCAATTACCCTCTCAGACCCTTTCCCTAGCTATTCTTATATGTCACCAACTCCTTGGGGTTCAAATTTTCTATTCAGTTATCCTCCTTGGCCAACCCATAGATAGAGATCTCATTTTTTTCTGTTCTTGAACTTTTAATCATCATCCTCTGAATATCTAAACAATCTAGAAAGCCAAAAAGTTTCCTCCTCCTTTAGATTCCTCCAATCATATATAAAATATGCACATATATATGTTCACACACACACACACACACACACACACACACACACAAACACACACCACACACACACACACAAACTTTCTCATTCATTCTCAAAGCCTCAGGCTCCCTTTTTCCCTCCATCTAGATTTCATTTCCTTGTCCATTTCACTCACCATTTTCCCTCGTCCTCTGGACCCCTTTACTCCAGTTCCTGTAGTCCCTGTAACCTAGACTCTTCTTCCTCTTGTTTCATCTAGTCCCAGGACTCTGTGTCCTGTCCAGGATGTTTTTCCTAGTCCTTACCTAAGTTTTTCTACTAAACAGACTGTATTCTTTCTAACTTTACTCCCCACCTCACTTCCTTGTTTCTTTCTTCAGTTAGGACTTTGTGCTCCCGGGGCTACAGGAACAAGAGGCCCCACATGGGGCCCAAGCAGTCCCCATGGCATTAAGTTACCATGGGGACAGGCTGGCAGCCAGGCTCTTTAATCTTCAGTGATCTACCAAAGGTTCCCCCTACACACACACACACACACACACACACACACACACACACACACACGCAATCTTAAAGGGCAAGGGAGTTGAGAAGTTAGGAATTTACTCAAATGTTCAGAAAATGTGACTTTATTTACCATCTTTTCCATCTTAGGCCAAATTTCTTTTCTATCTGAAATCCTGAAATTTTGGGGAAAGTAGGCTGCCAAGGTCAATCTGCTTTATAACAGTGTCAGTCACTCCAAACAAAAGGTTGTGTTTTCCCTACCTAGAGTCACTTTGTTTTTAAACAAATCTGTCTTAATATAGAATTAGTCTATAAATCCAAGATGTGAACAGTCTATCATAGACAAGAAAGGGTCAGTCTTTTACACAGGGAAAAGAAAGTTTGGTGGTACAGTGGGCTAGATTCTGAGTCAGGAATAACATTCTTCAAATCCTATCACTTAACTTTTGTGAACCCCAGACTTAACCATCTGTAAAGTAATGATAATAATAGTACCTATCTCACAGGGATGTTGCTGTCAGTATACACAGAAGAAACTTGGCCAAAGTAAAAAAGAAAAAAGAGAAATCATTTTATTACCTCATTCTTCATTCCTTATTCTGAATCCTTCTACTTCTATGTCTTTTTCCTTTTCTTATTACCATTGCTAGAATTTTCAATCCAATAATAAATAATATTGGTGATGATGGGCATGTTTGTTTCACACCTGATTTTACTCAAAATGAGCAGAACAAGAGAACATTGCATACACTAACAGCAATATTGTTTTAAGAGTGACTTTGAGTGAATAAGCTATTTTGACTATTATAAGTACTCAAATTAATTATAAAGGACATATGAAGAAAGACACTATCTGCATTCAGAGAAAGAAATGATAAATACAAGTATGTATAGAATAATTTTACATATATTTACCTATTTGTATCTAATGGTTGCCATTTCTGGGGGGGGAGGAATAGGGAAGAATAAAGGAAAAAAATTTACATGATAATTTTGTTGTATATTTGAAAGGAATAGCAAGTTATGCATAGTAAATTTGCCATTTCATTTGCAATCATCTTTTTATTGTACTATGTCATGGAAATGCTTGCTTTATTCCATGAATTAAAAATAAAATGAAAAATGTTAAAATAAAGCATTTTCTTATTCTTAAAGTATTATACAAATATTAGCTCTTTTTATTAATTATTTTTATTTAACAAGCATTTTTCTCTCCCTCAATGTTCCAATGAATACCATAAAAACAAAACTCTTAAAACAAATATAGATAGTTATTATTGTTGTTGCTGTGATTCTTCCATATAAAAATTTAGTCCATCTTGCCAAAAGTCTATCTTTCTTAAAAAATATATCATTCAGTTCCCAAAAGTCTACCTTTCCTAAAAATAACATATCATTTAGACCCTGAAGTCAAACTCAAGTACAAAAATAAAAAGGGAGAAAAACCAGAAATGCAGTGACCTGAAGAAGGCACATGTCTAGAGAAGGTAGCTAAAACTGAAAGGAAGGTAAAAAGCACTTGGAAACTATGTACCTGGGAGCCACTCTCTAATTTCTTTGACAACACAAGCAGACAGTATACAGTAGAATATTGTGTCTATTAGAAGTTCAATAGAAGGGTAAGTAGTTAAAAAAGTAGTAGTAATATTATTGATGAATTTTCTTAAGGTCTAAACTTCATGACTTATTCTTTTATCGTTTTTTTCATCCTCAGAACCCTATCCTGTTCCCTACTTAAGACCTGCTCCTTCTTACCCCCAAAATCTTGAATAAACCATTCTCCAATCATCACCAGAAATGGCCTTCATATTTCTTACTATCAGACTTTGTCTTCTCCTTTCTTCCAAAATTTCATCTTAACAGTCATTCCCTAAGTCTGACCACCCCATGTACTCTTACATACCCCAACCTCTCTCTTGACCTTCACCTGCCTATTGGATACCTCAATACAAATCTCAAACTCATACTCAAAACAGGATTAATTTCACTTGCCCCTAAAAACCCTCTGCTCTTCCCATCTTCCCTATCACAGGACACCACCATCCTTCCAGTCACCTAATATTGCATCATTACTATCATTCTTGAATCTTCATATTTACCAAACGTATCCAATCTGTTGCCAAATCCTGTTGTTTCTAGCTTTATAAAATTACTTGGATATGTCCCCTACTCTCTAAACACACAGTCATTACTCTGGTGGAGGTCCTCATCACTTCACACTTGGCCTCTTAAAATATCCTGTTAGTTAGTCTTCATGCCTTATCACTTGTGTTTGATCTTAAAGCACAGATTTGACCATGTTCCAACCCTACTTAATAAATTTTAGTGACTCCCTATTACATCCAGTATCAAAAATAAAATTTGTGTTTAGCTTCACAACCTGGACCCTTTTTTACTTTTCCAGTCATTTTTTTTTACTTCACTCACCTTCACATCCTGTACATAACACTCCAAGTCTTGACTTTTCTCTGGCTGTCATATATTCCTTGATTTTCCTCTGACTCCTGTTTCACTTACTTCCATCAAGAATCAGAAATCCTACATTCTATAAGAAGTCTTTTTGAACCTAAAAAAAAGAATTCTTTTTGACCTCCTTTATCTTTTCCTATTGCTAAAGACTTCGCTGAGATTAATTATCAATAACACTACAAAATACAGCTTATATGTACATAGTTGTTTCTCCAAATAGAACATGAGGTCCTTAAGAGAAGAGATTTTGTCTTTGCCTTTCTTTGTACCTGTGATGCTTAGCAAATTCTCAATTAGTGTATATAGTGAGTTCTCAATTAGTACTGCTGGTATATAGTAAGTTCTTGATTAGTGCTGTTGTTGCTGTTATCACTACCTTCATGTCTATAAATATAGATATTTAACACTGCCTTCATCTACCTGTTCCTTTGACTGTCTGTTTCGTGTGTGTGTGTGTGTCTTTGTAATCAAATGAGGAACCCCAGTCAAACTAACCCACAAATAAATTTTACATTTTCCTGCCTTTGTTCATGCCAATTCTCCTCTCTTCTCCTGCCAGAATTTGAGGAGTAAGAAAAGTATTCCTTGTCCATAAGCAGAAACCAAACTGTTTTTCTTTGGGGAACTATCCAAAAATGGAAAAGGCTGTCACTGGAAGTGATGGGTTCTGCTTCTCAAGGGGTTTTCAGGGAAGAGTGGAAGGATGATCACTTGTCTAAGCTCTTGCAAAGGAGTTTCTCTATCAGGGATGTGCTGAGCTAGATGAAGTCTTCTGACCAGCCTGTCCCTTCCAACTCTGAGATTTGGGGGTTCTAGTACCATACCCTGAGCACAAGGCCCAAAGTCCATTGGAGGAGGAAGAATTCACAGTATGATGTAGAATTGTTCCCTGTAAATTGATGGAGACTTGGTTTCCATTATAGGTAGGAGTTCTAATTTTTTTCAAGGTAAAAAGGGAAATACCCCATGCTGTGTCTTCCAACATCAATGAAGGAGAAAAATTTTGAGGAAAGACCCAGAGAGCATAGAATTTAGAGTCAGAAGGGAATTTAGAGGTTAGATATATAGTACAACTTTCCACTCATTGAGGAATGACAAGCCTGACAGATGATAATGAATACAAGAAAATAAGACCTTTGAAGAATTAGAGGAATTAGAGGAATTAGAATAATTTAATCTGGAGGCAAGAAAACTGAGTGGTGCATTGGAAAGAGTGCTGAATTTGGATTGAGGGGACACTAGGTTTAAATTCCTGCTCTGCCACTTATTCTCTGGATGATGTTGGATGGTTTCTTAACTATCAGTCTCAATTTCTTGGGTTTTTCCTTTTGCATGTAGCTAGGGTTAAAAAAAATTAAAAAATAAAGATTTTAAAAATAAAGTGAAGGGTTTGAAGACTATGATTTCTAAGATCTCTCCTAGTTCTAAATATCTGATGTGCCTTCAGAGAAGAGACTAAATAATGGACAACATAAGGAAAAAAGGATAGGTCTTTCCACCTTCATGTGAGGGCTAAGGTAAGGGATGGAACCCAAGAATGAAGGAGAGGAGACTGCCAAGAACTTAGTCTGAAAGTATGCTGCATTACAAGACAGTGGCCACACTGGGGGAGCAGAGTATCAGGAGTGAGGATGGACTCCGAGTGACCACATGGGGGCAGCAGAGAACAGTCTCTGCCCCAGGCTGGTGGTGGTCCAGGGAGTAAACTCCTGAGAAGCCCAGGAAGAGAGTGAGGCTGATAGTCACAGAGAAAATGAACAATGGGTAGGAAATCTTGGTCTGGAAGAGACCTTGATATGCCAGAAATGGGCATAGTGCCAGGCTCTACCACCCAGCCAGAGGCATAGCAGAGTTGGAATCTTCACCTGAGTATTGAGCTGGGCGTGGATGCTTTTAAGCTGTAAATAGAAACAGGAAGTGCGCCTCAGGACATGGTGCTCTATCAATAAGTCTTCATAGTTAGGCATTGAAACTGGATGCAGTTCCTCACAAAAGAATCATCAAAAGCCCTAAAAAAGATTAATCCTTAACAAAGACTTGGCCATAGGGAAGGCAACATCAAACATCAGAGAGGGAAGGGAGGACCATAAACACTTGTCTTCAAATGTACTAACAGCCATGGCTTAATGGCCATCATAATGGTGATGCTCTTTTGGAACAAACATAAGATTAAAAGAGGAAAACTCTAAGAAGGTGTTAGGTGATAATATGATAAGACTGGGGGAATAAAAGATCTAAGGATAACAATAGACTATGAGCAAATTATATGAGGGGTATTATGGTATAAAGCAGGATATGGAGATGCAATAACAATCATGATTTGCACTTACAATAACAACAATAGGTCATATTTTTAGAGTGTGCTTAAAGATTTGCAAAGTACTTTACAAATATTATCTCTTTATCCTCACAATAAACTTTAAAGATAGGTCTGTCATTATCTCCATTTATCAATAAGGAAACTAAGGCAGATGGATGTTAAGTGAATGCTCAAAGTCACACAGTTACTAAGTGTATGGACTATGATTTTTACTCAGGTTCACTTATCTCCAAGCTCAACACTCCATTGACACCACTACCTAACTGCTTGCTGGGAATATAGTCTTGAGGCCATTGAGACCCAGTATGGCTAGAGTTCTTAGGGGCTGTTCTGGAGTTAGTATCATATTATTAAAAGAGTTCTGAAGTCATCAGATGTGGGTTTGAATTCTAACTCCATTATCTCATGACCTTAGATGAGTCACTTAACTTCTCTGAAACTTGGTTTCTTTTCATCTGTAAAATGGAGATAACACCTTTTCTGTTTCTCTGGGTTGTTGTAAGTGAAGTACTCTATAAGTGGTAAAAGGCTATAAAAATGTGAGCTATTCTGGGCTCAGCAACTTAAGAGAAAAGGTTCAAAGAAGAGACACAGAAATGGTGAAAAGGTTTGAGTAAGGTTAAGGAACTGGGATTGCTTTGCCTGAACAACAGAAGATTGAGGGGCAACTTAATGACAGTCTTCAAGTCTCTAGAGGATTATTACACAGAGGTTGATAAATAGCTGTCCTCTATTACAACTGAGGGCCGCACAAGAGAAAACAGCATTAAACTGCATCAAGTGGCTTTGTTGAGACCTAAGGAAGAATTTTCCAATGATGAAACTGATAGACCAGATGATAATAAATGGCATTTATTGTCCAAAAACCCGCTTAGCTAAATTAAGAGAGGCTCATCATAAAGTTGGACAAAAGGCAATGAATATTTTGGTCCCAGCAACTCTCAAAGACCATTCACAAAGGTACTAAAATCTGCACACATAGGGGTACTTCCATCCATGTTATTAGAGAAAATATCCACATCAATAAGATTACTAATCCCTGAAATTTTGAAACATTTACTATTTACAGAAGTAATAATAATATTTGACATTTATGTAGTATTTTAATGTTTACAAAGTACTGTATAAACATTATTGACTCACTATCATATTCCCCAATCAGCTAATCCAAACCTCTTCTCTCAAGTTTTCCACACCAAACCCACTTCCCTCCCTCTCAAAAACTGCCTCATCTCATATTATACTGAGAAAATTGAGGTGATTTTTCAAAAACTCCCCCTTTTCCCTTACTCTATGTGTCTTAAGACCCTGCAATATCATCCTCCATTTTTTCTCCTTTGCTACAGTCTCTGATGAAGAGATAACTCTTCTCCTTTCCAAGGTCAATCTCTCTACTTGTTCTTTCAATCTCATTTCCAGTCTTTTGGAAGATTGCCACCTGCAATCATCCCCCATCTTTTGAATCTCTAGACTATCCCTATATACTAGCTCTTGCCCTGTTGCCAGCAAATATTCCCAAGTCTCCCATATCCTTAAAGATATTCTCTGTTTTGACCTGCTCATTTCCTCAAGCTACCATTTTATATCATTCATCCATCCTCAAAGCAAAAACTCCAAAAAGCTATCAGCCTTATTTGCTTCCAATTCCTCTCTATTTCCTAAACACTTTACAAAATTCTGACTTTCAATTTCATTTTTTGAATGAAATTTCTATTCTCAAAGATAGAAATGACTTATAATTGCCAAATTTTGTTTTTTTTATGAGTCTTCATCCTTCATGACCTCTCTGTAGCATTTGATCACGTTGAATATCCTTTCCTCCTAAATGTTGTCTAATTTCTGGACTTCATGACACTAGTTCTCTTCCTTCCTATCTGCCTACTCTGTTTCAGTTTCATAGGATCATGGTATCATAGCTTTAGAGTTGGTAGGAATCTTGGAAAACATTCAATCTAACCCCTAAGGGGTTTTTTTTTTGGAGGGGTGGGATTTTGCAAGGCAATGGGGGTTAAGTGACTTGTCAACAGTCACAAAGCTAGGTAATTATTAAGTATCTGAGATCAGATTTGAACTCAGGTCCCCCTGACTCCAGAGTCAGTGCTCTATCCATTATGCCACCTAGCTGCCCCTCCAGCCCCCTAATTTTATAGATGAGATTGAGCCAAAGAGATGTGTAATAACATACTTGACTCTTCTTTATTCATAGTTACTGTCCCCTAACTATAGATATACCCCCAAGTGCTTGTCCTGGGCTCCCTTTTCTCCCTATTCTATACATTCTCTTGGTGGATATATCAGTTCTTCATTCTTGAAAGAGGCTCCTAGTTCTCTAGCTCAAACCCTATTTTCTCTTCTGAACACAAAAATAACATTTCCAACTTTATGTTCTATAGGCATTTAAATTCAAGATGTCCAAAACAGAATTTGGCCTGATCGAGGTCTGTGTGCTTTTCCTTATATATGACATTCCATCTCATAGAATCCTTCATTTCCTTAAAATACAATTCAAAAACTATTATCTATATGAAACCTTTTCTGATTAGCCCTTCCAATTGTTAATGCCCTCCTTCTGTAACTAGCTTATATTTATTCTGTTTATATTCATTTTGCATATCCATATATATATATATATTATTTATACAGTATGCTTGTGTGTTTATATATGTATATACATATATATAAAATGTCTCCCCCCCAATAGAATAAAAACTGAGTAAAAATAGTAATTGTTTCTTTTCCTGTCTTTGTATCCTCAAAGCCCAGAAAAGTGCCTGGCTCATGGTAGAGGAAATGCTTATTAATTGATTGATGATCTTGAGATCCTTCACCATTTTTGGTTGTCCTTCTCTGAATCTTTACAATTTATCAAATATGCTTATAAAAGTCATTTCCTGTTCTCATGGGCAATATCCTGTATTCCAACTATAAGAGTCAGCCAATGGCATGAGCTTGGGAGATGGGGGGTGTTGTGTGTTAAGCAATAGAGAGAATGTTCATTTGAATGGTTTTTAGAGTATAGGAATCTAAGTAATACCTAACAAAATTTGAAAGATAAATTGGGACCTGTCTGTGAGGGACTTTAAAAGACAACTAGAGGGGGAAGCTAGGTGGTGAAGGGAACAGAGCACTGACTCTGGAGTTATGAGGACCTGAGTTCAAGTCTTAACTCATACACTTGATGTTATCTTGGTCAAGTCACAATCCAATTACCCCACAAAAACCAAATGACAAACAAACAACTAGAGGAATTTATATTTGATCTAAGAGATAATAGAGAAGCAGTGGCATTTATTGAGTTGGGGAAGAATAATCTAATAGATCTAATTAGATCTATTCCTGCCTTGGGGTAGGGAGTCCAATTGTAATAGTACTGATAAACATTACAAACCTCAACCAAGGTGGTAACTAGGCAAGTAAAGAAAAGGGAAGGGGCATCTAGGTGGCATAGTGAATAGAGCACCAGCCTTGGAGTTAGGAGGACTTGAGTTGAAGTCCAACCTCATTCGCTTAATAATTGCCTAGTTCTGTGACCTTGGGAAAGTCACTTAACTCCATTGCCTTAAATAATTTTTTTTAAAAAAGGGATCAGATTTAAAACATATCATGTAGAAAGAAACATCAAGATTTAAAAACCAATTGGATAAGTGGGATGAGGAGGTGAAAATAATGCTTAGTTTATAAGCCTGGGAGGCTGAAAGAATGATACTGCTTACTACTACAGACAGAAATAGGGAAGTTGGAAGTTGTAAAGAAAGTTGGATTTGAAGATAGAGATAATGAATTATTTTTTTTGATATGTCAAGTTTAAGATTTTCTAAGACATTTAGTTTGAAATTTCAATAGACAATGGGTATTATGGGATGGAAGTTCAAGAGAGAGTCTATAGCTTGATATATACATTTTTGAATCATAGAAGCTAATATAATCACCAAGAAATAGATTTTTAAAAGAAATGAGAAAAGAACTGAGAACAGAGCCTTGGGGATATTCACAGTTAGGGGAGAAGGGTGATATTTATAAGAAAGATCGGTGACATAAAAATACAAAGAGAAAGAGTATTCAAAAGGAAAGGATAAACCATGTCAAATAAAATAGAGTGGTAATCAAGGATGAACAGGGGAAGAGAGGGAAAGGGAAGGACCATCAGACTTGGAAATTAAGAGATCATTGATAACTTTGGAAGGAGTACTTTCAGTTGAGTAATGAAGCAGATTATTGTTGTTGCTCAATCATTCTTCCATCATGTTTAATTCTTCATGACCCCTTTTGAGGTCTTCTTGGCAAGGTGGTTTGATAATTTCTTCTCCAGCCTATTTTACATATGAGAAAATGGAGGTAAACAGGGTTAAGTGATTTGTCCAGGGTCACATAGCTTCTAAGTGTCTAAAGGCAGATTTGAATTCAAGAAGATGAGTCATCTTCACTCCAGTCCTGGCACTCTATTCACTGTGATGCTTATTTGCCTTAATTATGAGGTCAGACACACAGATGGCAAAGAAATAAAGAGTGACTGAAACGAGAGGAACTGGAACAAGAATGTGCTGGTAAAGGTTTAACAACAAGTTCTCTAAAAAACAAAATATACCCATAACAAACTTTTCATTTAATCTGCATCATTGACGATTTCTCCATCATTTTCTTAAATCCAGACAATCAATAAAACAATAAACCAAGCCCTGGTTTGCAACCTTTGCCAATTTTTAATGTATAAATGCTCTTACTAAAAATTTAACAATATACTTCTCTCAAAATGCCTTCTCTCACAAGCTGGTTCCAATCCATCACTGAAGTGGAGGCAACAATATAGATGAGTCATGCCATATGAGGATCATTTGAAAGATCTGCAGGCATTTAACCTGAAGAAAAAAACTTTTACATAGTGATGGCAGGACAACCATCTTGAATCAATGGAAAGATTGTTTTTAAAGAGAGAAATAGAACTTTTTCTTTTTGACTGCAGAGAAATGTTGCAGAGTAGCAGATTTAGATTTCATGGAAGGAAAAACTTCTAAATTGAGCTGTCCCAGAGTAGACTGGGATACCTAAAAAGGTTGTGATTTCTCTCTCCCAAGATATCTTTTAAGCAAAGGTTGAGTTACTACTGAGTTGCATTGTGAAGAAGATTCTTATTCAAGTAAAAGTTCACTTAGATGACTTCTAAGATTCCTTGCAACTCTGAGATTGATCATGCCAAACTGATACACAGCCATTACCTAAACATGATATTCAATTTTTCAGACATTTGTTCAAATTGCCCCCTATGCACACTCCCTATATATATATCTCTGCTTCTCAAAATTCTTATCTTTTTTAAAAATTAATCTCAGATGTCATAACCTCCAAGAAGTCTTTTGATTCTCTTCCCCTTGGCCTCCACTTCAAATTATCTTAAATTTACATATCTTAATCCATGTAGTAGATATATTCCTTTCCACCCCATTCTCCACCACTGTGGAATATAAACTGTTTAATACAAAAAAAACCTGTTTCATTTTCATCTTTGTATTCTAATCATCCAATATAGTTCCTTGCATATTAAAGAATTAAGAGTCAGTCAGAACTCTAACTCAGATCTTTTAATTACAGTATTCCTTAAATTATATAAATGAAGAATTCGTAAACATTCTCTGAGTTTCCTGATCTATGGCCTAACTAGGGAGAGGACAAATAACAAGTTGGCTTGCACCAACCAGTTCAGGACTCTTGACTTTGAGAACCACTAATCCTGTGAGTTGCTTCACAGTCTGTGCCTGCAATGCTCCCTAACACCAGCAGAGAGCACCAGAAACTAGAGACCCAAGTCAAGTCATGCCTGAGCTCTGCCATTCATTCCTCTCCATCCTCAACCTGCTGTCCCTCATCAAATAACCTCACCTACATTCCCTCCTCCCCTCCCCCTCCTGTCTGCCCTGGATCTGACCCCCTGCTGGTTGCCATGGAGATGTGATGGGTAACAGGTGCCATTGACAGGCGCCTGCTCTAGCAAGAAATGGTCCTGCCCTTTATGAACCTCTGAAAGGGGGTGGAGGTGGGAAATTAAGGACCATGACTCCTGACCCTTTAGCTTCAGATCAGCTAGCTCCCCGTTTCCCTAGGGATCAGACTTATCCCTTAAAAAAAAGCAAGGCATAGTATTCCCAGCTGAGAATATAGACAAGAAATGTGGTTCAAGGTCTGCATTGTGTGCTAGCATCTGCTGTGGGGTTTGGAATCATAAGCCTGGGCTCTATAGCTATGCTTTGAATGTTATCTCTTCATTCCCCATAGGATCCAAGACAATACATGCACTCCCTGGGCTCATGCTCAATGATGTGGTCTCTATGTGTTCAGATAATGTAAGGATGGATTTTTGCTGTTTGCATTGATGGGTCATGTGCATGCACGCATGTGTCTATATCCAGACTCACAGATGTGGGTGTTGGGAGTGAGACTGGGAGCATGTCTGTGCTTTTTAATAAAATGTTGTTGATATTCACTTGTGGCCACCTCTTTGTTACCCCATTTGGGATTTCCTTGGCAAAGATCCTGAAGTGGTTTGCCATTTCCTTCTACAGATCATTTTAAAATGGGGAAACTGAGGCAATTAAGTGACTCACCTAGGGTCACACAGGTAGCAAGTGCCCAAGGACAGATTTGAATTTAGAAATATGAGTATTAACTGATACTGGGCCCAGAACTCAAACTGAGCCACTTAGTTACTCTAACAAAAATGTATTAGTACTCAAAATCAGAATGTAAATAGCTGGATGAGTTAGCTAATCAGCCATTATTTTACAAATACAGAAACTGAGGCGAGAACTCTAGGAGGTTGAGGTGACTTCTCAGAGTGAGAGAGCACACATTCAAGTCTAAGTGTTCTGATTCCAGGCCCTTAGTTATTTTCTTCTCCATAAACTAGCCTTTTCTTGCCTTTGTAGTCTTTGTAGACTTTACTTCCCTCTGCATAGTCTATCATCCATCTTCACTAGCCTACTCGATGTTCCTCAAACTGGACATTCCACTTCCCATCTAGACGTCTGATTGTTCCCCCATGGGTGGAATGCTTTCCCTCCCAACTTCCACCTCTTAGTTTTTTAGCTTCTTTCAAAAAGCAACTGAAATCCCACATTTTGCAAGAAGTCTTTCTTGGTCCTTCCTCCCAAACTACTTAATAAACATTTCATTCATTTGCTTTATCTACCCAATTAGAATATAAGATGTTTGACATTGGGAATTTTTTCATTCTCTTTATTTGTATTCCCAGAGCCTACTACAGCACCTAAAACATGGTAAGCACTTAATAAATACTTGTTGATTGATTGATATTGCTTTCCCTTCTAAGTTTGCCTTCCTTCCATCTACTCTATATTTACCTTCGATGTATCTAGTTATTTACATGCCTGGTTCCCCCTTGGATTCCCCCTTGAGCCTTGAGCACGTGAGCTACTTGAATGTTTTGTCTCTCTTGTGTCCCCAGCTACCAAAGCGCCTGGAATATAATAAGTATTCAAGAAATGTTTACTGACTGACTTTATCCTAGCATTTTATTTTGAACTCAAGACATTAGCTAGCTTGACTATTAACCTCATTTACCAGCCTTGTCTTGAGAATGACTTTTGACTGTTTCCAAAAAAGAAATGCACTTTTAAGAGTGAAGATTTGTTAGCAGGGAAGGTATTTCAAAGGACTATGGTGAAAGTTTTAATACCAATTCCTAGAACAGTTTCCTAAATACTTTCTGAGAAGTAGAAGCATGTGAAATAAGAGTAGTTTTCCAAGTGATATCCATGAAAAGAACACTTTCCCACATCTAAATTATATATATTATATATATATATATATATATATATATATATACATACATAGTACATAAGTTGTTATTGCTGTTTTTAGTCATGTCCAATTTTTTGTGACCCTATTTGGAATTTTCTTGACAAAGATACTGGAATAGTTTGCCATTTCCTTCTCAGTTCATTTTAGAGAGGGGAAACTGAGGCAAAAAGGATTAAGTGACTTGCTGTTTTACCAAATATTTGAAGCCAGATGTGAACTCTGGAAGATGAGTCTGCCTGACTTCAGGTCTGGCATTCATGTACTCTAGGGATTAATGTTTGCCCTAAAGTCCTCACATTACCAACTCAATAATGTTTCACTTTAGAGATAGGTTGAAGGGGCAGAGGGGTGGCACCTAAAGGCCCTATCTAGATTTGTAATTCAGAAAATCTGGAATCAAATCCCATTTAGAGTAATTATTTATCAAGTGATACAGGACAGAACTTTTCAACCCTTTATAGTTTAGACCTCAGGGACTTCTTCTGTAAAAATAAATGAATGAATAGCTAGATAGATAAATGAATAAACAACTCTATGAATAAATAAATTAACAAATAAATAAAATAATAAATACATAAACAAATGAGGGGATTGAACTTTTGAGGTCCTCCAAGAGTAGATCTACACCCCTGAAACTAGACTGGAGCCTGATCAACCTTTGAGACTATGGGAAGGAGTGATGAGAGTCATACTGGCATTTATTTGCCCTCTGCCATTTTAAAGTATGCAAGTTGAATTCAATGTCCATAAGAAGCCCTTTGTGTGTGAACAGCTGCCCGTGTGTATCTCCTGAGGAAGTAAGTTATCAAAGGTCATTGGAATGATGGTGGACAGATAAATAAAAAGGACATTGCCCCTACTCATAAGAGTTTAATAACAACAATAAAATTTGCGGATCACTTTCCTCATAACAACCCAGTCAAGTAAGAATAAACATATTCTTTATTCCTAGTTTGGTATCATCTAATGAAAACTGGCTTGAAGTCAGAAGAGAGACCTGGGTTCAAATTGAAGTTCTGTCCCTTAGAAGATATAGGACTTCAGGCAAATCATTTCTCCCTCTCTGAACTTCAGGTTTCCCAGTTTTTTCAAAGGAATGTGACAATACTTGCATTACTTACCTCACAAAATTGTTGGATATATCCAATGAGATCATTTATGTAACACTTAGTAACTATAAAATGCTATAAAAATGAAAGCTATTATTATTATTTCTTCCCACTCTACCTAAGAGTGCTCCCTCTCCCTGCTGGGCAGCGTGGGGGAAGGAATGCCCAGCGCCTACACAGCAGTGCCTGGCATAGAACCAGCACCAATACCACATTCCACACCCCCAACTATCCTGGCTGTTGCCTAGTGGATCAGGGGGATCAAAGAGCCAAAGCTTGTGTTTGTACCGTAACAACCTATGTATTGCAGTCTCACAGACAGCCTACCCTAGACCTCACCTCAGGTCTCTGTGAAATATGTGGATTGTAACATTACTATTTCTTTTAACTAGGAAAGGCCCTTAAAGATAATTTGATCAAATATGGATAATCATTCAAAAATCAAACATAGCATTTCCATTAATGGAGGACTTTTGTCATAAAAATCTTGTGAGATGTCAGGGGCAAGTGTTATTTTCCTCAGCTTACAGATAAGAAAACTGAGGCTTCAGGAAAATTTAAAAAAAACTTTCCCAAGACCCCTTCATTTTAATTGCCAGTGGCAGGAATCTGATTCAGGATTTCTGACTCTAAATTCAGTGTTCTTACCAGTATAAATCTACCTATACTACCTTATAGGTAGCAAAAACACTGGTTTTCTTTGTCTAGGTCAATCCATAAAAATCTGTCCAAAGGCGATAAAATGTAAGTAGGATCTTGAAGGAGGTGAAGAAGGGAAACTCCTAACTTTAAATGTAATGATCTTAAAGCTTCAAAAGCAAAAGGATAAGCAAATGTGGAACAACTCCCCTCTAGATAGGACACACTCCCTATTGGTTCTAATATATGCAATTGAAAGATAATCATCCCAGATACTGAGTCCTCACCACTCAGCTCCAAGGAGAAACAACACCATGAAAGGGTTCTCATGATTCTCGAAATGAATCTATCCTTCAGTAGTGTATGGAAGAAAGACAGAGAAAGAGAAGTTGGGAATAGGAGGATACTTTCCTAGAATTTGAATCTCCTAACCCTTCTAGGCATCATGAGGGATTGGAAAGAAGGTCCTGGTCCTGAATCCAAGGTCTTAGATTCAAATCCCAATTCTTCCATTTACCAGCTATATCATTGCCAGTTATTGATTCTCCCAAATCCCCCAGCTTTTGATTCATAAAATTGGAAGGAAGGTGATCTTTCAAGTAAGTGTCCATTCCAGCTTTAAATCCTACAGTCTTTATCCCTTGTGCAGCTAATGTGATTGGGGAGGAAGGGGACTGGGGAAGGGTAGATCCAGTCCAGTCTATGCAGTAATAGACAGACAGAGTTAAGTGTGGGACAGCAGATGGAAGAGCTAATTAGTAATAGAAGAGCCTGGGAAATGAATCCCACATGCCTCCTTCCCCACCAAACCCAATTTCTACACATCCTCCTTCACACAGCCTGGCCTTCCCTCTCCTTTACACACAGTTCAGAAAAGATGGTGCCCAAGTATCTTTCCAGTTCAAAAATTAGAAGACTTAAAATATAGCTCCTCATCTAGCTAGGCCCTCCTCTTTTGAAAGTCAGGTTTCTCCCACACATGAAACTCTGCTCATTTCCCCCGAAAGGCCAGCCCCTTTTTCTTTACACTCTTCTAAACATATAGCCTGGCCCATTCTCCTCATGTAAGCTTTTTCTGTCCTACATGCCCACTGCAGTCCAACCCTTCCTCTTCCACACAGCCTGGTCCCTCCCATCTGATCTCACAGGTCCTATCCCTTCTTTTAGCAGAGTCCTTCCACCCATCCTAATCTCAGAAATTTTAGAAATTTGTCTGACCATCAAAGAACCCCAGTGAGAAAGATGCTAAGACAGGGGATGGATCTGAAACACCAAGATCTTACATGTCAATTGAAGTATGAAGATCCATGAATATTCAAATACCCTGCCACACTCCACAACCCAGAGGCTGGTCAGTGACTCAGAAATCCCCTGGAAGAAATTCTCAAAAACCACCTAAAGTATTTGAAATTTAAGGGAATTTTATGGCAAAGTTAAAAAAAAGTGGAAGTACCTCTCAGAATCTGATATCTTTCAATGCTCTGAGAGATAATATTACAGAGATACCGAAGGAACAGATACTCTGAGAAAACAAATGATAAAAGCCCAAAGCACACAATTACAGAGACACTAAAAGAAAATCTGGCAGATATACTAGAAGATTTCTGAGTTATTAATACTTCTTCACTCAAGCACTGAATGTTGTTTCAGATTCATAGAGAAATCCTGTCACTTGTCTAAGGGAAAGAGCACTGCTCCATCATCTAACTGGGTGTGTGACCTTTGGCAAGTCATGATACTTCTGATTTTCAGTTTCTTCATCTGCAGAATAAGAGGATTTGGTCAACTGATTGGTTATCTACAAGGATCTATAAAGATGATATCTTCATAGAATATATCAAATTTCAGAGATTTTCTCATCTTTGGAGATTAAATTGTCATACTGAACTCAGTACAGTCTTTCAAAAAGTTGTTTGAAGATCCTTCCTCAAGATACTTGGTTATAAGAATCCACAAAATTTCTCTTGGGATTAATCCTATTAGAAACCAGGACTGTTGGCCTTGAGTGTGTAGGTTTTCTCTGCCTACCCACCCCATCTACCTTTTCCAAGATCCGTTTCAGTTTGACCTATCTGGGGATAGAAGAATTCTGAAAGTCCATCCTAGGAAAATCAGATAACTCACTCAGTGACATAAAAGGGCTTCCTGTCAGGATAGGATGGGCAAGATTTTCAAAGATAGACCGGAAAAATACAAGGACACAGGCCTCCCCGAGAGATTATAGGAGGAGAAATTGGAAGAGGGAATTGGATTTAAGAGGAACTTGGGCCCCTGTAGTGAGAACGATTTCGGAAGATGCATGGATAGAGATATGTTGAGGGTACGGCTCCTCTGAGAAGGTGAGTAATTTCTGGGATATGGTAACGCTGTTTAGGGGCTTACCGGGGTGGGGAGAGGGCGGGGAGTCCAAAGAAGTAAACTGTTGCTGGGCTGGTGGCTATTAGGGGCACTGATTATTGGAGAAGGGGCTAGAGAGGCTTGTATATCGTTAGGAAAAGACTATGGTAGTTAGTCATTCTTTTTGGGGGGAAAGGCCACCGATTGCTGGTAGGAAGGGCCCCGAAGCTGCAGGGAGACCAGTTCCAGAACCTGGACAAGAGGGTGGGATGGTGGAGCCGGCTTAGCCTGGGCCAGCAGGCACGCCCTGCCCAAGGCTGCAGTGCCCGCTCTCGCCAGCTGGCCCCGGGCCCCACCCGACCCCCTCCCGCCGCTTCGGGCCGACGTGGGGTGCGCCCCAAGTCCCGCTGCTGAGCCAGCTGCCTCCCTCAGCTCCACACCCGAGCCGGGCCGGCTGCGCTCCCGAGGGAGCGGGCGGATCGCACCACGGCGGCGGGAGGGGTGGGGGGGAATAGGAGGCGGGGGGGAACGAGGAATGCGGCAGCCTGCTCCCCCCTTCTCCTGGCCCAGCCCCCTGTCAGCCCCCCCTCCGCCGCGAAGCGAATGGTCTGCTCCGAGCGCCCTATTTAATCCCCGCGACTGCAGCAGCGCCGGCTCCCTCCCCGTCCCCGCCTCGGCCCCGGGCTCCGTTGCGGCTCGGGGACGCTCTTTCCGCCAAGACCGTCATCGGACCCCCCCCTCCGCCCCTCCTCCCTGCCTCGGGGGACCCAGGCTCGCCAGCGCCCAGCCAGGGAGCCGGCCGGGAAGCGCGATGGGGGCACCCACCGCCCTGCCCCTGCTACTGCTGCTCGCCTGCTGCTGTGCGCCCGGCGGGGCCAACCTCTCCCAGGACGGTGAGTGAGGGAGGGGGCAGTGGGGGGGAAGGGGCGGGGAGGGACCCTAGGAGGCGGTGGAGAGCCCGTTGGCTTTGTTAGGTATCCAGGGTTCTAAGTAGCCAGCTGATGCTATTATTCTTGGGTCTGTCTTGTCTCTTTGGGCATCTCTGTCTGTGTATCTCCGGGTGTGTGCATCCCGGGGCGTAACGGTGTGTGCATCCCCAGTGTCCGTTTGTCGAAATCTACGTCTGCCTTTCGAGCTCGGTGTTTCTATTTCTGGGTTTCTTCTATCGCTGTGTGCGTGTGTCGGTGTCCGTGTGTGTATCTGGGTGTGTGTGTGTCTGTGTTGGTGTCTGGTTCTGCGTCTCTGTGTCAGTGTCTGTGTGTATGTCTGTGTCGGGGTGTGTTGGGGGCGGGGTGCATTTCCGTCAGTGTGTTTTCTGTTAGGGTGTGTGTGTCGTGTGTCGGGGTGTTGTGTCTGTATGTCTGTATGTGTTTCTGTAGGGGCTGAGCGCCCAGTAAGATCCTCCGGACTGCTGTATGCAAACATCACCATCACCACCACCGCTTACCACCACCACCCCCTCAGCCCCGCCGCCGGGCGGGCAAGGGAGGGGGACAGGGCGAGGCTGTAGAGGGGGGCGTGGGGAAGGACGGGGGAGCTTCTTCACGAAGCAAAACAACAACACGGGTGCTAGGGGTGGGGGGGACTCTAGGGACCCAGGGATGCAACATCACCTGGCCGAGCCAAAGGCTGTTGTCGGGAACCCACACAAGAGGTCAGATCTTTCTCTTAATGAGGCGAGGATCACAGATAAAAAGGGTTGTGAAAGATCTGAGAGCCTAGGGATGACAGGAAAGCCCAGGGCTCCGCTGGGTTCGAGATGGCATCGATCCTTCCTTTCCACGGAACTTAGGTAGCTCCCTGTTAGTCTGGTGATCCAAACCTTTTTCGGATGGTGGAGGGAAGGAAAAGAAGGCAGGTGGTGGGAAGGGGAACCTCGGGGAGAAGGAGGAGGAGGAGGAGGAGGAAGGGGAGGCTGGCCAGGGGTGAAGGTACATGGGGAAGGGCCCCTCCCGCTCTGGGCCGAGCTATGTAGGTCAACTTGGCGAGGACCGCTGAGCGGTCTGAAAGCCACGGTTAATAGGGAGATAGAGGTAACTGCCGCTCAAGGATGCCTATTATGGAGGAGGGGAGTTGGGGGCATAGGGTCCCTGAAAGGAGGTTGGTCTGAGAAGGTAGTAAAGGAATGCATCGCCCCTTCCCCACCGTCCCTATCATGGCGGGGGGCGGGGGAGAGGGATCGGAGGGGAGGGAGGTTGGGAATGGAGAAGGGGGGGGAGGATTACAGAGAAGGGAGGGGAACTGGACCGCAGAGGAGCCCAGGGATTGGGGGGGGGGGACCGCTGTGCCAGGCCAGATGCCAGCGGAGAGCAGAGGGAACCGCAGGGGAGGAGACAGTCCAGGAGATTCCTGGACTCTGAACCGGATGGTCGGTGGGGCTGGGCACAGGGCGGGGCATCAAGGTGGGGACTGAAAAGGGGGAGTTAGAGGATGGGAGTGGGGGCAGAGAAAAGAATGAAATAAAAGAACCCAGGGGATCCTGTGAGAATACTGAGGAACAGTCTGTTTCTGGCCCCGCCTCTCCTTATACCCTCCCCCAGCCCCGCCTTCATCTTGATGAAGGAGCTTCCCCCTGTCCGGGGACCCCGGGGGAATCCCCTCCCTGTAGCTGCCTGCCAGACTGGTTGATTTGTTCCTCCCCTCTTATCCCTAACTCTTTCCAAAGAAAGCTCTAGCCCCAGTTACCTGGGGGACCCCAGTTCCTCCTCCCACAAAAGGAGAATCCTCTCCCAGTTCTTTCCCTTCCTCTGGGGAACTAGATACTGGCAACCATAGACCTAAGGTGGAAAGAAAAAGGGACAGTCAGGAGAATCCCATGTCTAGAAGTGCATTTTAGGATACCCTTATTTGCTGGGCCTTGACTGTAAAATAGCAGTAGCCCTTAGGTTCACCATTTATTTAGCCTATTCTACTATTAAGGGCCTGGTGTGTAACCATCTAACAGACATCAGACATCAGAAAACAGACATTTCAGACATCACAAATCAGAGCAAATGGAAAGACAGGAGGTAATAAATGTTGTGCAATTAAATCTAGACGTAAATGAGATTCTAAAGCATTGCTTCCTCTCCTTTTGTATTAATAGCCCCTATAGAAATATGTATATGCAGCTGTACTTTGTGACAGCAACATCAGAGTTTAAATATCCTGCCTGTGATGCTTACTGAGCAAGTCACTTAACCACTCTAGGCTTCAGTTTTCCCATCTGTAAAATAGGTTAGCACCATCCTCCCAGGGTTGCTGTGAAAATGAAATGAGATAATACTTGTAAAGCACTTTGCAAGCATTAAAGCATATTATTGATACTAGCTATTTATTATGATTGTTGTTGTTGTAATGTTATCCCACTTTTCCAGTTCCTCCTGTCAATGCCTTCAGTAACTGCTCAACTTTATACTGAGTAGGGAGGAAAATGTCCTCCTCCCCGATTTATTTGCTATCTTGATATATGGATATAATCTAAGGTATTTTGGGGGGGGGTTGTTTTGTTTTCTGAATAGGATTCTAAAGTTCTATTCTCTAACAGTCAGGCATTCATTTCATTCAGTGAAACTAGTATAGGGTAAAAGAGTCAAGAATCCCAGAGTTCTAGAGGTTTAATGCTTAGAGACTTTAGTACCTTTTACTTGAATACTTTGATACTAGTTATCCTGGATTAAACCAATGTGTGGTTATTTCACTTGCCTATCACACTAAATAAAATGAATGCCTGACTGTTAGAGAACAGAACTTTAGAATCCTATTCAGAAAACAAAACACAACAAACAAACAAAATACCTTAGATTATACCCATATATCAAGATAGCAAATAAATCCGGAGGAGGACATTTTCCTCCCTACTCAGTATAAAGTTGAGCAGTTACTGAAGGCATTGACAACATGAGCTGGAAAGTGGGATAACATTACAACAATCATAATTCTGAATAATTCTAAAATAGAGTGTAGAGAAAGAAGTTATGAATATAAGTGTCTGCTTTATGAATAAAAAGTATTTGGGGAGGGGGTGGAATAGAGGAGGAATTAAGGAAAACAGTCTTGACCCAGACACAAAAATAGTTAGAAAGTCATAATCTGATGTTAAATAATTTAATTCTTCTTTAATTTAACTGAGTCTCAATTTCCTCATATCTAAAATGAGGGGATTGGACTACTAAAATTCTTCCAGCCCCTGCTTGTTCTTTTCTTTTTATTACTTATTCCTCCTAACTTTCTAGTTCTTTAACTTATTTAGGTCCATCCCATCACTATTATCATCTTTGTTATCAGTATCACCACAACAAGCAGTAAATTTCCATAGCCAAAGAAATTGGCAGTTGTTGAGAAATAGAGGAAAAGGGAAAGGTGACAAGCTGCCTGTTATGTTGGTGTTTAAATGGATCAGGGTAGAATCCAAAATGCACATGTTGAAGACTCTCTGGTCTTGACTATTCCCCAGGGATACAATTTTAAGCTTGAGAGGTTAAGCAGAGATTGATGGTTGGCAATGACAAGACATTTTTGAAACTAACTGTGTTGTTGTGCAAATGCTCTAGGATTATTAGAGCATTCAAAGATTTTCACCTATCTCTTCCCTTCCATCTCAAAACTTGTAGTCCCCTGAAGTTGCTTTCACTTCTCTGGAGTTACCCTGTATCTGAGTTCTTTCTCTCTAGGATCTGAGTCTTTCCTCTCTAAGATGTCTCTAATAGACTGTGAACTGGTCCAGGAAAGAAATGAATAGTATGACAGGCCTCCTATTAACTTGGTTCAGGGTTCAAAGAAGCAACTCTGCCTTATGCTGCACTATTCCCTGCACCACCTCTCTCCCAGCTTGCTGACCTTCTGTCCATTGCTGTCCATTCTGCAGCCCTCTGGCCAGGTTCCCAGTGTGGAGAACATGCCCAGTGCGCAAGGGTGGGCCCAACCAGCCCTGCCCACAGAGCTGTTTGGCAGAATTTCATCACCCTGTTTCTGTCTCTTGTCATAGGCACAGCCCCTGGAGGATGATCTGCCTACTCATTGGATGCAGAAGGAGGATTATTAGCATAGGAATGAGAATTGGACAAGGATACTTTATTTCAGGGTCCTAATTTGATCTAGGTGGAAGCATGCTTTCTGGTATAGATGACCCTACAAAGGATTAGGAATACATGTTTTAGAATGCCAGGTCCATTGCCAAAAGCTGTGATGCAAATTCCACCCTAGCTTCTCCTTGAAGGATGGCAGGACTATTGACTCCCATGATTTCCTCATAGCTGATGGTCACAGTAAACAGATGGAAAGCTATATTTGTGTTTTGTACTTTTATCTCTTTGAACTTTATTGTAAACCCTTCTAGCAGAGAAGCTCTTGAGTCCAAAACTAAGGTTACCTCTTTAAAGGCCCTCAGTTTCCATGTAATCTTTGATCACAAAAAAAGTCCCATTTTTGTGCATTGGTCACTGAAAGACGGCGAAGTAGGCAAGCACACCTCTACTTGCTTCTTAGGTCTATTGCTCCACAAGTTCCTACATGATCTGTTAGTATCCTCCTGATCAGAACAGTCAGGAGAAGATGGGAAGCCAAATTTGAATTCATCTCCTCGTTTGACCATATTCTGGGGAGAATCTTTAGACCTTCTCTAGAGGATTTAAGAACCTGGAGCTATAATTGGTAGCATGATTCTTTGCTGCTATTTCCCAGTTCAGTTCAATACTCCCTCCTCTGTCACCTCAACCATAATAATAGTTTCTGCTGAAAATGATAATCCAGTTGCAAAATTTCTCTTCATCCCTTGAATGCAGACCCTGGGAAGGGTCAGGTGCATGATGATTGATAATAACCTTAAGGATATATTCAGAGCTTGGAAAATGCATTCCATTCACATCTTCTTGTCATTTATCACTTCCTGTTTGACTCTTGGCTACAGGCCTTCTGCTAAGATTTCCAGTCAATAATAAGCAACAACTGATTTTAATGTCAGGGTTTGTGTAATATTAGTTTTAGGGAAATCAGCTGCTTCTATATACTCTTTAAAATAGGTTTTTATTAATATCCTTGTTTTTATGTCACCTGAATTCTCCCTTTTCCCTCCCCCCTTCTCAGAGAGCCATCCCTTATGACAAAGGCTTTAAGAAAAAAGAAAAAAAGACTTTGAAAGAAATTAGTAAAAGCAATCAATACACTAGGGGAAAAAAAATGAACATTACATGCAGTGTTCCCACTCTGTTGATTGACCACCTCTGGAAAGAGGCCGGGGGAAGTAATTTTTTCATTTCTGTTCTAGAGAATAAACCATATTCTTTATAATTTTTCAATATCTATCTTTACTTGTTTTGTGGTTGGATGTTTTTCATTTACATTAATAAACTCACTGTGTATTTTGTTTTTTTAGTTCCGTTTATTTCATTCTCCATCAGTTCATGTAAGTCTGTCCATAATTCTCTATATTCATGATGGTGATTGTTTCTTATAGTACAGTAATATTCCATTATATTCATGTACCATAATTTATTTAGTTATTCCTCAGTCACTGTATATCTATTTTGTTTCCATTTTTTTTGCTACCACAAAGAGTGCTGCTATAAATATTTGGTATATATTTTTGGTGGGGTTTTTTTCCTATTGGTTTCCATAAGATATATACCTAGCAATGAAATTTCTTAGTCGAAAAAAATGTTTATTTTAATCACTTTATATGCATATCTCCCAGTTGCTTTCAAGAATGTTTTTTCTCTAATTTCTAGAATGGTTATATGATTTATAAGGATTTATGGAAATCCTTATAAAGATAAATGAATATAAAGTCAGTAAAGACTAAAGAGGGTTAGACTATGCCCAAAGGAATAAGTAAAATAATGATAAATATCTCATGTCATTGCAAAACTAAACTTCTTCACTTCCTCCAACTGATTGATATTCATCTGGCAAGATACTTTTCACTGATTGTGGCTAGTGTTCCCTTCCTTAGGAGAGACAACCACTTTCTGTGCTCCCTGAATGAACTTTATAGTCTCCCATTCTGGATCATCCACTGCAATGCTGAGTACATTATCAGAGTACATCATGATGGCCCCATCCTGAGAGATATGTTTGATGGTGATTCACAATGTAGGACTCCAAAGTACCCTGATGTTTCTGTGGTATCACTAAGAGATTGCCTTTGAACTTCCTCCTCAAAAAAAGGAATATTATCCTAGGACTACATGTCACTTGGAATGAGTTAAGATCCATCTACTACATCTCACAAAGGATGTTCCAAAGATATCTTAAACTTACTATGTCCAAAACTGAAGTAATTATCTTTCTATACAAATTCTCCCCTTTTTCTAACTTTCCTATTACTGTCTAGGGTGTCATCATCTTCCCAGTCACTCACACTAACAATCTAGATGTCATTCTCAACTACTTACTCTCTCACATCTGCCCATATCTAATCAGCTGTCAAAACCATTCCTTTTTCTAACATTTCTCCTATACTCCTCTCTCCTCTGGTACTATGACCACCCTTGTACAGGCCTTCATCGACTCATATCCAGACTATTACAGTAGTCTGCTGCTTCATATCTCTTCCCCCTCCAGTCCATCCTTCATCTACTTGTCAAAGTGCTCTTCCTAAAGCAAAAATCTGACCATATCACTCCCACACTAAATGAAATCCAATGACTCCCTATCACTTCCAGGATCAAAATTTTCTGTTTGACTTTGAAGTCCTTCATAACCTTCCCCCTCACTTTTCAGTCTTCTTATACCTTAATCCCCTCTAGGTACTCTTTGATACAAAGGCACAAGGTCTCCTTGCTGTTCCTTACACATGATACTCCATTTCCTAACTCCCAGCATTTTTACTGGTTGTTTATTCCCATGTCTGGAACTCCTCTCCTCCTTCATCTGTGTTTCCTAGTTCATCCAAGTCCCACTTTTTTCATCTCCTTAAAGATCTTGATGCCCTCTTTGACAAGTCCCAATTTGATTTTATTTGTAAAAAGTTGTTTGTGTATTTTCTCTCATTAGACCATGAGTTCCTTAAGAGCTGGAATTGCATTTTTGCCTTTCTTAGTAACCCCAGTTCTTATCCCATGTCTGGCATGACTGGCTGACGACTGACTGACTGACTGACTACCCTTAAACTAAATTAGCCTGTTGGTGTGTTCTTCACATCTAGGTATAACTCTCTTGGGAGTTTGATGGGCTCAAACAAGAAACTTCAGGAGACTTCAATTGAATGATAGGTGTTGTGTGGAGCCTGGAGACAGCCCCTGCTGTCAGTTCTTTCAGTATTAACAGTCTGGCACAGCTGGCTGCCCCTCTCTACAAGTTTTCCTCTTAGCTCAGCTCCCGGACAAACTAGTGGTGCTCTGAGCTCTCCATGGTACTGCCTCCACCTTTCTGGCACTCTCTTCCCACTGCTCTCCGTGGTTCTGACCTCTCCTAACCTCTCTTCCAAAGCAGTCATTTCTCTACCCAGTGATTCCCAAAGCTAGGATGGAATTGCCTGCTGGGTCTTGATTCCTAATTTTCATCTAGGAATAGATGAAAAAAATACTTCCAGGCACAGGGATCTATCTAGTTTCATGATAGCCATCCAGCAAAAAAAAAAAAATGCTATCTAGGGAGCACAAAACTGATTAACAAGATAACAAGAAAGGAAGTTCAGTATTAAAAGGCCATAGTCTCATTGGAAGAAGGAGAAAGAAAACAAGTTTTTATTAAGTAACTTTAATATCCCAGGCACTGTGTTAAGTGCTTTATAAATATTATTTCATTTGATCCTCACAACAATCCTGGGAAGTAGGTGCTATTATTTCAGTTGAGGAAACTAAAGTGAAAATTAAGTTAAGTTACTTGCCCATTGTTAGTAATTATTTGAGGCCAGATTTGAAGTTAGGTCCAGTGTTCTAGTCTCTGTACCACTTAGCAGCCTCATAATCATAGGATCACAGATTTAGAACTGGAAGACATCTTAGAAGCCATCTGGTTCAATCCTTTGTTTTAGTAATGAGGAATCAGAGGCTCAAGGAGATACAAGGACTTGCCCAAGATCATACAAGTGACAGAATCAGGATTTGAACCCAGATCCTCTGACTCCAAACTCAGAACTCTTTACATTGTACTACACTAACCCTGCTGCTGTCCTGCTATCTTCAGCCTTAGAACCCTTTACTCATATTTCTTCACAGATGGATTAAAAGCAAGACAGCATGAATCTGGCCCAGGGGCTGTGGGTAGCAGACAGATGGCACCATGCATATGCATGCAGTAACTACTAATATACAAACGCAAACCCAAATGGAGGACTTTTCATACTTCAACATGCAGCTTCACCTGAGGCATCACAGTGAGGTTCTCCCAACTGTCTTGACAGGCTGGTCAAGTGTCTATCATCACTTGCTGTAATATTTCTATCTAACTCACAGGAAACCATAGGAACTAAAAACAAAGGATGAATACAAGGAAGTATCAGAGTGGGTGGTAAAAGACTGAAATATGTTGCACTCTTGGTAGAAAAGTATCAGTACTCTGATATGGTCTCAATCTCATAGCCACCTTGAACAGAAACAAATGGTTGGGGAATAAGTCCTATGAACCAAATAAAACCTAGTTGATATTTTCTTAATCCATGTTCTACTTTCTATCATTCAATTTGCATATCTATCAATTAACAAGTATTTATTAAAAATTACTACTGAGAATTCAAAGAGAAAAAAGTGAACCCTGTCCTCAAAAGGATTATATTCTCTACAGGGACAAACATATGGTAAAAGTATATAGGAAACAAATGGAAAATCAATGCAGTAAAATTTAGGAGCAGAACACTAGCAATTAGCCAGTTGAGGAAAGACCTCAAAAGGTAGCATTTGAAGATGAGTTTTGAAAAATCTTTGGTTTCAAGAGGTAGAGATGAAAAGGAAGGAAATGCCAGGCATAGGGTAATAGCCTTGACAGAGAGAGAGAGAAGATGGAATTTGATGCATAAGGAACAACAAAAAATCCAGTTTGGTTAAACCACAGAGTGCATGAAAGAGTATGTAATACATCTAGAAAGGTAGGTCAGAACCAGGTTATGGAACACTTTAAATGTTTTTATTTGCTCCTAAAGGTAATAGGGAGCCACTCAAAATATTGAACAGGAAAGTAACATAGCCAGGACAAATTAGAGAACAGGAAAATTTGGGGACTTAAGAGATCAATTAGGAGACTATTACTGATATCTGCAAGAGAGGTGAAGAATGTCTGAATTGGAATGAAGACCATGTGAATAGAGGGAAGTGGACCAATGCAAAAGATAATTGTGGAGCTTTATTATGTAATGACATTGAATGTTGTCAGGAAGCTGGAGTTTCTGCCCCTGCCAGATGGACTTGGCTCTGACTCTCTGCCTCCTGACCAAATCTTCACACCTCATCACAACCACACAGCCAAGACTTCATCTTTTCTTTCCCTTTCTCATCCCAATTCTTACACTAGTCAGGGACTAGTCTGGAGTATAGACCTCTGGGGTGAGATTCCTAGTTCTCCCAGGCCACATGTTTCTTCATTTAAGCAGAAAAAATTCCTGTTCCTTATGCAGGAACAGATCTGGGCATTCAAATGGAGGAGACAAAGGATAATGGTTGCAGCCAAAGCTAAGGATAGCTCCCTTCCACTCATTTCCTAAACTTTCTGAAAACTTAAAACTTAAAAGCCAGGCAGCTAGGTGGCACAGTGGATCAAGCACCAGCCCTGGAGTCAGGAGTACCTGGGTTCAAATCCGGTCTCAGACACTTAATAATTACCTAGACACTTAATAATTACCTAGCTGTGTGGCCTTGGGCAAGCCACTTAACCCTATTTGCCTTGCAAAAAAAAAGGCATTAGATTTTCAAGACAAGTTTGAATTCAAGTCTCTGATTTGGACCCTTTTGTAATCTATTCTCCTATCACTGAATCTGTGTTTCTTCTTTTTGGGGTTCTATAATCCTCTCGTGACCCACCTTCTGCCTTTAACTACAGGTTTGTGGGATAAGAGATTTTGTTAAAGAATGAGAAGACACTGGCTGAAATGTTCTCTTCTGAGGACTCCTGTTTCCCTCCCTCAGTCAGGCTCCTACTAATTATCTATTGATTGTTAATTAAACCATCTTTGGCTCATTTACCTCTAGTTCAGGGTCAGGAAGGTCAGGAACATCACCTTGCCCTGGGAAAAGAAGAAAAGGTAGCTTAATGACTTAACCATTCATTTGAGAATCAATCAATTCCTTTCCTTCCTCAACATACTTCCAGTTTGGAGTTGAACTGGGGAAAATATGGACAAAAATGAGAGTCCTCAGTGTCAAGATCCAATAGAGATGCAGAGAAAACCATTCCTTATTCTTTCCCCCTTGCATTATCTTTTGGATCCTAGACCCCTACATGAAAACATTGTCAAGTCATAGCATATCTTATCATAATAGGTGGAACTTATAGGAAGAGGAAGTACATAAAAGTAAGCATAAAATTGAGCATGAAAGAATAACTGACCAACACTGAACTTGAATTGACCAACTCTGAACATGGGCAGCCTAGCACAGACTCTAACCAGAGACATTTTGAGGGACTCAGAGCACATCTTCTTTACTTCCTTATTGTATTTAGATGAGTGTTAAGTGTTATACATGATAGAAACTGGTTCTAACTCCTACTACATGAAATCTAGTATGCAGAATGATATATTTTTTTAAAAATATTTTATTATGTTTCCTACTACATGCAACAGTAATTTTCAGTAATCATTTTTTGCATGGTTTGTAGGATAACTTTCAAAAGAGCCTCCTATCTACCATTTTCTCAACTTTCTTCTATAATTACACAAAAATGTTAAAATTATTAGGAGTCTCTGAAATTTTCATTGTTTACCCAACATATCTGCTTAAAACCATCTTTGTCTTGATTTTCATAGACAGAGCAGGGGCCACTTTCTGAAACAGAATAGACCCTTGGTAGATATAATTTTCTATATCAAAGGTTCTCAATTTGGGATTTGTAAACTTGTTTGGGGGGTTGGGAAGGGTGAGTGTTCATTTCATTTCATTTTTAAAATGTTCTGATAATTGTATATCAGTGCCATTGGTTTCCTTTGTAATTCTATATATTCTATTTTATGCTTTTAAAATATTCTTGGTAGGAATCCATTTTTCTTTGTTCATTTGCTTTTCAGCTTTCAGTCACTCCTTGTGACCTCTTTTGGATTTCTTGACAAAGATACTAGAGTGTTTTACCATTTCCTTTTCCAGTTTATTTTACAGATGAGGAAACTGAGGCAAATAAACTGTCGAAGGGATCCATGCCACAATATGGGTTAGGAATCTCTGCATTGTTGACTTAGAGAAAGAGACTGATTTCTGCTTCATCCAGGAGAGCCACTTAATTCCTAGTGCCTAATCCTGAATTTGGCAGATAGTAAACATTTAATAAATGCTTGATGAATTGAATTGCTTCAGATAAAAGGATCTTCTTTGAGTAAGGTTGTAAAGAAGGCTCTAACTGGGTCAAGACCCAGAACTGGAACAGAAAACATCTGAATACTTGGTAAGAGAGTATTTAAGAAAAAGAACATGTTTGCCTGGGAAAAATATGGAGTTTCTGGGGCAAAGTATATATGTCATAGGAAGACAGAGAAGAATGTACTATTTAAGTGAATGAATATTTATAAAATACACACTAATGTGATAGATAATATATAAAGTCTAGATAGAATGTGCTCCCTTCCCTCAAAGAGCTTGTAATCTAATGGGGGATAAAGAGACAAATAAGCATAGCCATAATATATGCTAAAGACTATTACATCCATGTTTGTTTGTACAAAATTTAATAATCAGCTAGGAAAGGAGGGCAGAAAAAAAAGTACTGATATCAGAAGTAGCAAGTTTATTCCTCCACAGCAAGCCTCAATTCCAAATAGGCAGTGAGGAAAGAAAACTGATAAGGGACAACTGTTGCCTGTTATTTCATTTTTAAATACAAGCTACTCTTTCCCTTAATTTCTAAGGTTGTCTTTTCCTTTTTTCATTCCACATTTTCCCATTTCTTTCCTGCCTATACAACAAGATTTTTGCCCTGGAACACCAGTAAACATGGATGGAAATTAAAAAGGGTCTGAGAGGTGACAATTCTGAGAATCCCACATAGTGAAGATATACGAATGTTTAACAATTTGTATGGGACCCTGTAATTCTAATTGAAGCTCCTTCCTCACTGAATTCTGTTGTTTGTCATTTCCCATCTCAGGGTGGTGATATCTGACCAGGTTCCCACAGTGACTCAATGTGAATGGTTAAACAAAACCAGAGGAAAAGGATGATTAAGGATAATGCAGACTTTGGGTTGGCTTTGGTGCCAATTCAGAATTCAGATTCATTCTTATCCTAATTCATGTTTCTTATCTTAGATTGGAATTAACGTGCTTTGTCAAAAATGAACTTTATTTCTTCTTAGATCCAACGAGTGTGTGTGTGTGTGTGTGTGTGTGTGTGTATACACGCATGTACACAAACACATATATTGTCTTGGTGGGGTAGAGGGAGAGAGGTAATCCCTACTCCACTACATACCCAAGTTTTCTCATTTCTCACATACCCTTGCCTTAAGGGATACCACAACTCAGCCTCTGAAAGTAGAATAGTAGCTTAGAATGCTGCAGTAATAAAGCCCAGTCCTGAAAGAAAGTAATGGAGAAAAGTGAGTCATTCTGCTGGGTAAAGTGTAAATGTCTTTATCTTTGGGTCCCAAAAGCAAAGACCTCAACCAGCTCAGGCCTAGCTGGGGAGTGACTGCCCTCAAGGGAGTTAGTCCCGGACTGTCTCCCAGATCCAATCCCATGAGAAATTAATTAAATAGAAAATCAAAGTAACAGCTGTCCCCACCTCCTTCCCTGCCACCCACCTCCCTGTCTCTGCTTCTCTTAGTCTTAGGCAAGCTCTGAGAAGGCCCCTCTGTCGGCCTACTACAAGCCCACTCCTGCCTCTGTGTAGTTCTCTCTCAAGAATAGGACATTCTCCTCTGCTTCATTTTACCCCTTATGCTCCAAACAGCTCCCACTTCACAATCTGTCCAGTATCTATCCCCTGTCATTTCTCCAAAATCATTCAATTTTTCTGTTATCTTTGTCTATCCCTGTTGCTGTCCCTCAGTCTCTCTCTGTTTCCCTTTCTGCCCCTCTATCTTTGGCTCTGTCTCTCAATTGTTTTCTCTCTTTTATTTTGTCTCTCACTCCCCCATCTGTCTGTCTTTCTAGTTCTGTCTCTGTATCTGTTTTTGTCTCTTTGTCTCTCTATACATCCTTCTTTCTCTATCTCTGTCTCTTTTCCTTTCTGTCCCTTTATCTTTATCTGTCATTCTGTCTCTATCTCTATCACTATCTTTCTGCCTCCTGACTATTTGCTTCTCCAGCTCTTTATCTCTCTTTGTCCATCTTTGTCCCTCTAGACCTGTTCCTTTCTGTCTGTCTCTTGATTACTTTCTCTTTTTCTTGGTCTCTCTCTCTCTCTCTCTCTCTCTCTCTCTCTCTCTCTCTCTCTCTCTCCTTGATTCTATGTCTCTGCCTGTTTCTGTTTCTCTACTTCGCCTGTTTCTGTTTCTCTACTACTGTTTATCTTGCTTCCTTTATTTCTATTTCTCTCTTGATTTCTCTCTCATTTTGTGACCTCTCTCTCTCTCACCCCCTCTATCTCTAAGATTTTCTCTGTCTCTGTCTCTGTTCCTTTGTCTTTCTGTCTCTCTTTCTCCTTGCACAAATTTTTCCTTGGGTCTCACTCATCCTAGTTCCTAAGGAAACAGAAACAGATTTGTTCTCTGGCCTCTTCCTCTGCAGGAACTGAGATCTTCAGGAGAAGATGTACAGTGTCTACAATACTCTTTGTTATGGCCTACTAAAGAAAATGGTGGTGTGGGATTATCAGGGATGAAATCACACTAACTAGTCCCTTACTGAGTTTAGAAACCTAAATGGCCAGAAGGAAAAGGTACAAAACAGAACTTATCTTCCCCTGCAAACTTCCTTAACTTCTCCATTTCTACTGATGAGAAGTTATTTATAGTATGGGGTTTGAGGTGATAAGAGGAGTAGAAAAAACACACTGGCCTTGGAATCAAAGACTTGAGTTCAAATCTACTTCCATTACTTGGTTGGCCTTGGACCAAGTACTTTACCTTATCTGTAAAATGAGAACATTGAACTGAAAATTCCCTAAAATGCCTTTTATCTCTAAATCTATGATTGCTCACTACCATTCTCCCAAACTTAAAATTTGAGTCATCTTTGACTCTTACCTTGACTTTGCCTCCCACATTCAATGAGTTGCCCAGTCCTGCCAAATCCACCCCCTCAAATATCTAGAAGGTTCTCCCTTTTTTTTCCACTCCCAGATTCTCATTACCTCTCACTTTGGTCTACTGCAATTAGATTTCTGGTCTTCCTGCCTCCAGTCCCTCCCATTTCTGATCCTTCCTTCACACCACTGCCTAAATAATCACTCTCCATTTGCCTGTGAAACAAAGTAAAAACTCATGAGTCCTCCATAATCTGGATCCAACATACTCCTCTAAACTGATTTTTAGAGTGGTGCTCTAAAAACTCCTCTTTACATACTCTTATGTTCATATAAGACTGAACTATTTAGCTCTCCCCTCCCCCACTCTCATTTTGTCATCTTTCTGTGCTTTTGTTACTATTATACTCAGATGCCTGAAAAAGTTTCTACCTGCCATTCTAATAGAATCCTTCCTTTCCTTCAAGTTTCTACTCAATTTGCTTTCTTCCATGAAACCCCTATCCTGCCTCTTCAGATCTCCCCTAGAATTATTTATGGACCTTTGCTTTGTACATATTGTCTAATGTGTTTTAGAGTTGTGTGTAGAGCATATTTCTAATTTTAGATTGTAAAACCATTATCTGATTTCATATTTGTAATTCAAAGTTTTGGGGCAGTGGATAATGTGCTGGACCTTGAGTCAGAAAACTCATCTTCCTGAATTTAAATCTGACAATTACTAGTTTGTGACCCTGGGCAAGTTACTTAATCCTATTTACCTCAGTTTCTTCATCTGTAAAGTGAATGGAGAAGGAAATGATGAATCACTCCAGTATTTTTGGCAACAAAACAAAGCAAAATGGAATCACAAAGAGTTGGACATGACTGAGAATGGCTCAACAACAACAATCTAAAACTTATCTAAGGTAGGAAAATACCCTATTTGCTGGGGGAGGGGGGAAAGAAGGAAATAAACTTGTGATTTCATTGGTATAGAAAATATTCAGTGAAAAAAACTCCTCCCTGCCCTATACTATTAAACTATATTGGGCACATAAAGTTTTGCTGAATTGAACTAAATCAAATGATAGTTACAAAGAACAGAAAAAGGCAGGGGTCAGAAAAAGGAGAGGGAAGTGAGTGAAATAAGTCTAGAGGTGCCCTCTGAAACCTTGGCAACAGAGGAACAAAAGGACTTATTTTCAAAGCCCTGTTGTAGGTGAGTGAGACTGTGTCAGAGGAAAAGATTTGTAAAGTTAGATTATAGACTATATTTCAAAGGACAAAAGTAGAAGCAATAGGAAAAAGTTGTATCATGACAGATTTTGTTTTGAAACTTGAAAAAAAAATTCCTTACCATAAGATATACTCAAAAGTGTATGGAGGGGGCGGCTAGGTGGCGCAGTGGATAGAGCACTGGCCCTAGAGTCAGGACTACCTTAGTTCAAATCTGACCTCAGACACTTAATAATTACCTAGCTGTGTGGCCTTGGGCAAGCCACTTAACCCCATTGCCTTGCAAATAAAAAAAGTGCATTGAACTGTTTCAGGAGATAGCAAATCTGTCTTCATTGGGGGACTTCCAGTACAGGCTGGAAGACCACTTGTGGTAGAAAGGATTCCTAACCAAGTAGGTCAACCAGTGTAAGAATCCCTTGCAATTCTGAGATTATATTATTCTGTCCTAGATGCACTGATAAGTACTTGGTGATATGACACAAGAGTTTTAAAGTATTCAATGAACATTAGAGGCAGTTGGTGGCACAGTGCATGTAATAGTGAGCCTAGAGGCTGGAAGAGCTGGGTTCAAATCTAACCTCAAACACTTATTAGCTGTGTAACTATGAGCAAGTCACTAATATTTATCTCAGTTTTTTTTAACTGTAAAATGGAGTTAATAATAGTAACTTTATCCCAGTATTGTTATGAGGATCAAATGAAATAATATTTTTAAAAAGCATATAGCATTAGTACCTTTCACAAAGTAGGTGGTAATGAAATGTTTAATTTCCTGCTCTTCCGTATTCCTTTGCTCTGGTTCTAGAACAACTGAAAATCTGATGTGATCCAGTACAAAAGAGACAATTCTGGAGGGTTCCCAAAAACCTTTATAAATGCTAAGAAGATCTCTCTCTCTCTGAAAAGTTGGGTCAATTCCGGGTTCAAATTAAGGATTAAAATTCTGCACCCTTATAGCTAAAATTCTTTTTGGTTTCTGGAGTAAGAAGGAATGTTAAAAGCCCAGAACAGGGAGGCTAGAACAAACTTAGTGGCTTATGGGACTTGGATCAGTTTCAGGGCAAGAAGCAAACCTAGGGCTTAAGTGAGAGGTATTTTAAAGCACCAATCCTATTTACTAGCTACCTTTACAGATACCTTCAGGCCCCAGAGAGTCCTTATAGACAGAGAAAAAATGATAAACAAAACTAAGGAGAAAGAACCAGGGAGCATCTAAAAGTGTAAAGAAGAGAGAGAAAATAAAGAGGAAGACCTTAGTATCCCACTTAGAAAGAGGAGCAGAGAGAAGGGACCCTGGGTCAGGACAGTTGGCCACTGAAGCATGACCATGTTGAAATGTGTGTGAGCTGAAGTGCATCTGAGCTGAAATAAGGAGATCCTTTAGGAGATCCTGCTGCCTATGAGGGAAGAGAAGCATATCCCCAAGGGAAAACATGAATGGAAGAAAATGTAAGTGGAAAGACAGAATTTCCCAGAAGGCAGAATGATTCTCTTTATATGGACCTGACTTTTCATTTAGGGAGTTAAATATCTGGGATAGCTGGAAATGGAGAAAAGAGATAAGAAGATAATAGTATAACAAAGAAAAGAGACTATTTTTGGCACTATCCCTACTAGGGGAAGATATATGGAACAATATATGGGGTCAACACCCATAGTTGACCATAGAGTAGCTGTAGAACATTTAGTGCATAGGGAAATCTTCTAGGCCAGATAGTTCCTAGGTTAGTAGATTTAGGACTGATAGGGACATGAGAAATCATCCTGTTCATTTTGCAGAGGATATAATGGAATTTCAAATGATTAAGTGATTTTCCTCCAGATGTTTTAGATAGATAGATAGATAGATAGATATGTAACGTAGCCAAAATTAGAAGTCGATTGACTCTTAATTTCACGACTTTTCCATTATGCCAACATGCCATCCTTAAGTATTTCAGGCCACCATGATTGCTTAGCATTGCCTCTTCCCTATCAATCTATAAATAATCTCCTCAATCAGAAAAAGACAGAAAATAAGTTGGGTCCTATCTCTCAAAAGATGTTGACAGGAGTTTTGCAAAGAAGAAAAACAGAAGACAAAGAAAAGTTTGTTTCAGAGAATAAGCAAAAGAATTAAAAGACCTGAGGATCAATACCATTCCTGATTTTACCATGTCTGCTTTCTCACCTTCTGAGATCTAGAAGTATCTTAAGAAGCTGAGGTCTGTAAAGAGAATGAGATCATCTAGGAAGGGAGCATCTAAGACTGTACCAGTCATAGTGGGGGAGTCAGATCTAAAAGAAGGGCCCCTTCTCTATTCTCAGCCTCAGCCCCCATCACCTTTCTTCCTTGGAGATAATACTGCTCACCCACCTGTCAGGGAAGTCGTGAGGAATAACAAGTAAGAAAGAAGATTTCGTTAATAAGGTGCTGAGAAATGCTGAATCATCATCACCACCACCATCATCATCATCATCATCGACTGCAGTATCAAATATTACTCAGTAAACCTGATTCTCCAATGAATAGTGGGAGTAGGGCTATTTAATCAAGCACTATTGTGGCAATTCAGTGGTTATGAAGAGAAAACAGAGTCAGAGTGGAGAGAGAGAGAGAGAGAGAGAGAGAGAGAGAGAGAGAGAGAGAGAAAGGGAGGGAGGGAGAAATAAGGAGGAGAGAGTGTGGGGAAAAGGGAAGAAAGACAGAGAATCCCTTCTAAAGGTCTGGTTCTGAAGTTAGATGTTCTGAGCTCCATCCTATCTATAATTTTCACATGTGTCCTTTGGTGAATCATTTAAACTTCCTTGGACCCCAGTTTCTTCAACTGGGGGAGGGAAGGTTAAATGGCTTCTGAAGGATTTAGATTTATGATCCTACCACCACATAGAATTATACTATCTCTAAGTATGGCCCTAGTCTTGTACATTATGATCCTACCAAAAAGAAACAATAATAGACATGGTGATACATGCCTGTAACCCCCTGCTACTAGTAAAGGGTGAGTTTGGTGAATTCCTTGAGCTTGGAAGTCTGAGCTTAAATAGAATTAAAATCGATTGATTGTCCAGCACCAAAGTATTGATCCTCTAAAAATGGGGGAGGAAGGTATCAAGCAAACCAAGTCCAGGCATGAAATGGAGTGGATTGAACCTTCTGTGATGATCAGTAGTGGGATTAGGCCCTTGAGTGAGTGTTGCAATTCCAGCCAGGGAAAGATAAGGAGGGTTTGTGTGTGTGTGTGTGTGTGTGTGTGTGTGTGTGTGTGTGTGTGTGTGAGAGAGAGAGAGAGAGAGAGAGAGAGAGAGAGAGAGAGAGAGAGAGAGAGAGAGCACACTGGGCAGGAGTGCAAATAGTTAAGAAACCAAGAATTGTATTGGTACTCTCCAATGATCTTCCTGGTGAAATACATTTAAAACAGATCCAAAACAAATTATTAGCTTTACCTTTAAATGAAAACCTGATAGTACCTCTATGTGGTTCAAAGGAGCATATCAGCAAACTTTCAAGAGACCATAATGCTAGTTACCACCTCTGGCAAGTACCTCATAACCCTTTAATCTGAACAATCAGGGAGAAATCAGCAGAGCTACTATAAGAGCTACTATGCCCCTTATAAGAATCCTAAAAAGGCAAGAACCCCTAATGAAATAAACCAGTAATTAAGAGGCCCCCTAGGGAACAAAGGGCTAACCACAAGATACCATTAAAGCTTTTAGTTTTAGCTGTAATATGATGATTTTTAAAACTGGGAGTTTTGTTCCTTCTTTAATTAAGGATCCTTACCTTTCTAGGGTTCTTCAGGGTGTGTGAAGTATTTATTTATTCAGCACACATTTATTAACTGTTCTATGCTTTGCATTGTGTTAAAAACTAGGATAAGAAAAGAGGAGATACAAAGATAAAAAGAACAATTCTTATGCTCTAAAAGTTTATAATTGAATGGATGTACAAAGATAAATGTGATGCAAATTAAACTATAAAGAAGGTCTAAGGAGATGTTATCAGAAAATATGAGGTAAAGATTATTTCTAGTCAAAGTCTAAAGGCAGCTCCTCAATGAGGGAGGTAACAATCCAACTGGACTTTTAAGGATGATAGGATATTAACAAGCTCATATAAGGATAAGGCCTTAACAGGTCAAGGGATGTTTACAAGTGAGATGTGTTCCAGTTAGCCTAAAGCTCAAGATCTGTTTATAGTCCCTGGCTATTGTGATCACAAAAATTAAACTAAATGAGTACAAAATCCTTTACCCATCACTCCAGGCTGGGCATTGGGCCCAATCAAAAAAAAATGTAATAAGAAAAGTGTAAAGTATTATGTTTAGCTTCCAAAATCCACTACATAATATAAGATGAGGGAGGATCATCTAAATAGTCACACTTTCTAAAAAATGATCTGGGAGTTTGAGTGGACTACAAACTAAGTATGAATCCACAATAGGATATGGCAGACACAAAATCTAAAAGACTTTTTGACAGAGGTAAGGGTAGCATAGCATTCAGGACTAGGAAGGTAATAATCCTACTGCATTCAACCTTAGTCAAGTAATAGCTGGGTGGCACTGGCAGCTTATACTGGCAGTATACTTGATCTGGAATCAGTTTCATCTCCCTGAGCTCAAATTTGGCCTCAGACATTTATTAACTGTGAGAATTTGGGCAAGTTACTTAACAACTTTTCCTCAGTTTCCTCATTTGTAAAATAAACTGACAAGAAAACCTCAAATGGGGGCATGAAGAACCAGACAAAACCAGAAGAACAACAAAATTATATCAGTAGATAGAAAACTAGACCTGCTATGCATTAAAATCCTGTCTCAGGTACTAGCTGTGTAATCCTGGGCAAGTCAATTCATCTTTTTCTTCCTCAGTCCCCCCCCCCCATAAAATGGGTATAATAATAGTCCTACCCTTCCAGGTTTATTGTGAAAATCAAATATGTTTTTAAAGTGCGAGTTCTTTTGCTTTGTTTGCAAGGCAGTGGGGTTAAGTGACTTCTCCAAGGTCACACAACAGCTAGGTTAAATGTCTGAGGTTGAATTTGAACTCAGGTCCTCCTGACTCCAAGGCCAATGCTCTATCCACTGTGCCACCTAACTGCCTAAGGTGCAAGTTCTAAGGTTTAAGCTATTATGATTGTTTAGTTTGACTCTTCATGATTCTTTCTGGAGTTTCTTGGCAAAGATACTAGAATAGTTTGTGTGGAACTCTGAGCCAATGACACTTTATTAGAGGGTCAATGGTCCCTTCTTTTTTCTTTTTTTTTTTAGGTTTTTGCAAGGCAGACGGGGTTAAGTGGTTTGCCCAAGGCCACACAGCTAGGTAATTATTAAGTATCTAAGACCAGATTTGAACCCAGGTATTCCTGACTCCAGGGTTGGTGCTTTATCTACTATGCTACCTAGATGCCCCTCAATGGTCCCTTCTAATGAAGTGGACCTCAGATCTTTCTTATGATCTGAGATAACTCTCCTTTTTGGGCCCTGTCTTTATGGGATTTGATACCTTTTCTTATCTGTACATTTTAAAGCCACTACATAAGTTCCACTGGTTGACATGTGACATATAAGCTAAAATGGAAAAAAATTATATGTCAGCAGGGCCCCAGATATCAGACCTATGGTCATAAGATAGTTACCTGTTTATGTTGAAAAAGAAAGAGAAGTTAGAGGACTTTCCATGCAATTGGGTTTTTCACCACTGGACTTGGTCACTATGACAGAGAAAACCTAGGGTAGAGGTCTTCTAGTTAGCTTCCTGTGATTAAGCAAGCACTCTTACAATCTGCAGCTCATGACTCTGGGGCCTATACAGAACTCAAAATCACCCCCTGTGAAATTGTATTAGAATGATTGTTATTGATTGGAATGAGTAGGGGTTCAAATGAATCATTTCTCACAATTGTCATTTCCTGTTACAGTTCATTTTACAGATGAGCAAGTTGAGGCAAATAGTGTTGACTTGTCCAGTCACACAGGTTGACTCCAGACCCGGAACTCTACTATGCCACCTAGTTGCCTTATGTTTAAGCTATAAATGCTAGTTATTATTGTTACTATCATTCTGAACACCGCCTTTTAGGAAAGACATTGATTAACTGGAGAGTGACTGGAGAAAGATGTCTAGAATGTGAAAGACCTCCAGTTCATGTCATATGAGAACTAGTTAAAAGAATGTTTAGCATGAAGAAGAGAAGATGTAGAGACATGATAACTGTCTTCACATATTTGAAGGGCTATCATAGTGAAAAGGGATTAGCTTGTTCTGCTTGACTGCAGAGAACTGAATTAGGAGGGATGAGTAGAATTTACAGAGGAAGATTTACAACTAGAATTATTCAAAAAGGGAGAAGTCTACCTCAGAAGACAGTGAGTTCCTATTCACTAGAGAGTTTAAGGGATAGAAAAGAAAGGTTGGATTGCCACTTTGGCAGGAAGGTTATAAAGGGAAATTTTTTGTGGTTCCTCCTAACTCTTGGTGATACTGTGATTCTGAAAGATACATTCTTGGGCCTATTGGGATAAAGAGCTCATACCGTCCCCAGCCAGAAGAGGGCAGTTCAAGTAGCAAGAGATCTGGATCGATCAATTCAGAATAAAACCCAGACTGATTGTCATAAAACTAGGAATGAGAGATCGAGGCCATTGCTGGGTGAGGGAGTGAATGTGAATGTGTTTGTGTGTGTGTGTGTGTGTGTGTGTGTGTGTGTGTGTGTGTGTGTGTGTGTGTGTGTCTCTGTGTGTGTGTGTGTGTATCTGTGTGTTCCTTTTACAAGAGAGAACATAAAAAGGTGGTTGTAAGAGAAGTTAGAATATTTTTGCAACTATAGGAGTATATTGTACTATTGCCTGCTCCATAGTCTCCATTACATCATCACTTGTCCTGACTTCTGTCTTGCCACTGGACTTCAGTGACTTTGAAAGAGAGAATTAGTTTGAAGACTTTGTGCAGCTATGTATCACTTGAATCCAATATACCCATGAGTTAAGATGGACCAATGTTGTCATTGGTCCTCTTTAAAAAAAAAAAAGGGAAAAACAACATTTTCCTTCAAAACAAATCTCATAGTTGTTTAAAATACTGAATGCCTGAACCAAGAGCAGACCTGAACCATCCCCTCTTGAGTCAATAAATAAGCTAAAACAGAAAAAAAAAATCATGTCAGCAGGGTCCCAGGTATCAGGTCATAAGATAGTTACCTGTTTATGTTGAAAAAGAAAGAGAAGTTCGAGGACTTTGGGGGCTGGGCTTTTTGGTTTGTTTTTTAAGAATGGGGACATCACTATAGTTTTTACTCATTTGACACATGGAGGAGACAGCCAGGAGTTAGAACACAGAGGGAGGATAGGTCAGATGAACGGGGGGGGGGGGGGGGGGGGGGGGGGGGGCAAAAAAAAGATGCAAAGGAGAAAGAAAGACGTAGAGGGAAAAATAATGTGAGATGAAAAGAGGGAGAGGAGAATAATCCAAATGATTAAAGAGAATACCCTAACCCAAATCCCAGCCAATAGCCTAGTGCTTAATAAATGCTTGTGGATGATTATAATGCCATGGATATCCATCCATATCCTACATAAAGTTCAAAAGTTAATTTACACTTGATTCTAGAATGCACTATGGGCTTTGTTTTTGTTTTGCTGAAGATTCACCTTTCTAATTATACTTTGCTTAAATTAATTCTAAAATGAATTTTCATTTCTTAAGGAGTAAAGCAGAAAGGAGGAACATGCTGAAGGAAACAATCCTAGAATTAAATATTTGCTATAAAGGCAGGGTGGCTAGGCAAATAAAAATTTGACCCTGGAGTCTAAAAAACCTGGATCCATGGGCTACTTTTAACACATTAGCTCCCAGACAATTTTCAAAGGCTATTAAATTAGAGATTCAGCTCCCTTTTGAGAGCTTTCTAAACAAGTAACTTCCTACTCTGATGAAATAATATCAACAATAATGACATTTATAATGGGTCCTACTATGTGCCAAATCACATGCTAAGTATTTTAAAAATATCATTTAATAATCAAGATCTTGCTCTACAAATAAATGGTGATCAAAAGAATATATATTTCAGAGTACACTATTTTAATTAGTCACAAAAACCTGCTGTTTATTGACCTTAATTCCACAAATTGTTTGAAGTACCTATTATGTACCAAATGCCAGGGGAAGTACAAAAAGGTAGGGTAACTGGATTTAACATTTTGGGCTCAACTCCAGGTTGTGATTGAAATACAGTAGGTATATAATAAATGCTTATTAAATGAATAAATTTAACATAAATAAGTTGTGTGACCAGAAGCAAGTCAGTTCATCTTTGAAGGTCAGTTTTCTCATTTGTAAAGTGGAGTCAATAACACTTGTACTAACTATTTCATGAGATTGTTTTGTACTTAATAATCCTTGTCATATATACTTGGGATCTTATTATTATTATAAGACAGTCCATTTGCCCATTTGAGTTTACAACTTAAGGAAAGAGATACACAAATAATTTCATTATATTCCAATGAAATGAGTAAATTTGAAAATTGTAGGGTAGAATGTAGGGTCAGAAGTAAAAATAAAATCAGGAAAAGGGTATTAAGTGGGGTCATTCTGGTGTGATGGAAAAAGCACTAAGTTCAAATTCCAGCTTTGCTGCTTATTCCCTATGTGACCATAGGCAAGTAACTTAAATTCTCTGGGTTTCTTTATTCTCATCTGTAAAATAAGGGGGACAGATTACTGGGGAGAAGAATGTTAAGTCTGTTGTTATTGGACTGTTGTTATTCAAGCATTTTGTCTACTCTTTATAGTCCCATATGAAATTTTCTTGGCTAAGTATTAGGATGGTTTTGCCATCTCCTCCAGCTCATTTATAGATGAGGAAACTGAGGCAAATCGGTTAAGTGACTTACACAGGGTTACATAGCAAGTATCTGAGGATAGATTTGAACTCAGGTCCTCCATACTCCAGACCAAGCATTCTATCATCTGTACCACCTATTTGTCCATATGATGATTCTATGAGTTTATTAAAAACAAAAACCAACATAATTCAATTCAGTATTTTTTATGTGCCAACTATACATAAGGTATTTGGGAGTGGAGAAGGATGTTAGACTAGAGGAAACTTCTTAGAAGAGGGAACACATATTCTGAGCCTGTAAAATTTCAACAGCAAGAGATTGGGTTGGCCTGGTGGGAAGGCAGGGTGTGGAGGGAGAGTTATTCCAATCAAATGGAGATGGGAAGCCAAGGGTTATGAAAAGAGGATATCAAGCAGTTTATCTTGGCTAGAATTTATAGTATTGGTGGGAAAGGGTAACTGGGAAGGGTATTGGGTTAAAGTCAAAAAGGCAGGGCAACAATAGTTTACTGAAAAGTCTTCATTGTCAGGCTAAGAAATCTGGACTTTATTTGAAAGGTGACAACTATCTATATCTTTTTTACAACTATTTCCTAAACAAGGATCTGAGCATCAAGATTTACCCAAATCAAGCCAGTCCTTTAAGTAGTTCCCTCATTCATACTCATCAACTCATTCATAGTTTCTCCCTACATAATCCTCAAGGCACCTCTTCCAGATTGAGCAAGGGCAAATTGGGGGGGGGGGGGGGGGGGAGCAGGGTTCTCTCATATTTTAAGAGTTGTCAAATAGATGTTGAATTGACTCTAGATTTTTATACCACCCTAACCCTTAGGGCAGACCTTAGTTGATCTCAGTAATGTGTCTTTAAAGGATACAAAAATGGGAAAATATTTCAAATCCAGACATTCACCAAATCTTTCTGTTTCCTCCAGTTCTGTTTCAAGAAGGGAATTGGCTCCAGGTTAGCCTTTCTTTCCACAGCTAAGCTATATGTTGATCTCTTGTCCCTCCCCCCTACCCCCACCACTTCCTTCCTCACCTGTCCCCTTGACTCTAACTCTTTCTTGACTTCTTGTGTTCCTATGATACCCACTTTTAAACCCCAGAACCATTTTACCTACTCTCTTTATCCTGCAACACTCCTATCAGCTTTTCTCTTCTTCTACTCGTTCTCTCTCCCCCCTTTTTTCTCAATCCTTTCCTCAGGTAACTTTAAGGACAGGGCAAGTGATTAATTCTAAGGTGATTTAGGACTCAAAATTCTTATGGGGGCTGGAGTAGCTCTCCTAACCTCAAGATCATCTGTCTCTGTCTTTAACTTTTACTTCTTTTTTTCTCTCTCTGTCCACCCTTCTCCTTCCCTGTCCCTATATTGCACCCACTTCCTCCTTGCTCTTTTTTCCATTCCCTCCCTTCCTGACCCATATCTTCATTTTCTTTCCCTTCTAAGTCCTTATCCTTCTGCCATTTCCTTTTCTCTTCTCTCTTCTCATTTCCTTCTGCATAAACTTCATCAAGTTTCTTCCTTCCCTCCTGCTCTCCCCCTTATTCCACTTCCCTTTCTGCCCAACCTGTCTATCATCACCTCCTATTTCCTACTTTTCCTCCCCCCTTCTATCTTTCCACTTTTTCCCTTCTTGTTCTCCTCCCCCCCTCCAACACTCCCTCATTCCTGCCCTGCCCCATTCCCAAGTAACTGAATTTAGCGGGAAAAAATACCAGCTGGTTTCATGACTGTAGAGTTCAAGGAGGTAGGGCTGCCAGAATCTGCCTAGCAACCGATGATAACACAAAAAGCCTTGCAAATAATTGGCTGTTCTCAGCAGCTGCAGGGGGGCCAAGAACCTAAAGTAAAAGTTTCTTTCTTCTTCCCTTCCCAGCTACATCCTCACTTTCTTCTTCTGAGTCTCCTTGAAGAACCACCACGGTGTCCTTACTAACCAACCAGCTGTCCAGTGGGCATGAGGTTATCTGGCTAATAAAAGGATAATAAGCTAAGATTGAAGTCAGTTTAGAGAGAGAACTCTATTTGAACATCTCAAGGCTCTGTATGGTTGACCTGGTATTATTCATTATTTTTTTTTTAGCAGTGCCTCAGATGAAGGCATAGAGATGAAATTCTTGCCAGGTGTACAGATGATAGGAAGCTGGGAGGGATAACTAATATAGAGAAAGCATCCAGAAAGGTTTAGCCAGGTTGAATTCAAGCCCTTGACTTGTACTTGGCTGTTGATGGAACAAAGTCAATCAATCTCGCCTTATCCCAGGAAGTTCTCCATGCAATCTCAGACTAGCCCAAATAAAACCAACAACAAACAATTGAAAATTGACTGACTGATACAATCAGATACACACACACATTTATGTATACACAAACATTTATGTATGATCTGACTTGTAATTGTATAAGACATCACCAATTAGAAAACTCTCCCCTAACAAAGCAAAACAACTATTACTAGAATCTCTAGTATTAAAAAGTTGCCTGGAGCACTGAAAATTTAAATATGCATGATAATGCTGTATCAGTATGTAGCAAATAAAGATCATATTATTGGAGTAAGAAATAACCGGGTTCAGTCCCTGCCTGTGTCAAATAATATGTAGAATAGCTATAAAGTCATACCGGGGTTTAAAAAATCAGTTGCAGAAGTACTAGTTGGGGGAGCTGAAGATACACTACACTGCTGATGGGGAATAGGGGGAGAATATAGGGTTTTAATGGAATTCAAGGTCACTATGAGTCAGTAGTGTGAATAAAAAGCTCTTAGCCTGAATTAGTGTCCAAAATGATAGATGTCATCAGGCTATACCTGTCCTGAGTAAACCTGGTGATGAGTTCTAATTTGGGCACATCTTGAATACCACTTGTCTCTTCTGGGCACCATATTTTAGGATAGATATTAATAAAACTTCCTAAGAATGAGACATGCACAAAAGTGGGAATGAATTGGGGGGTAATGAGCTCCCCATCATTAACAGTCTTCAAGTAAAGTCTGGATAATTATTTTTCAGGAATGCTGTCAAGAATAATTCTTGTTCCATTAGAACTTGGTCTAGATGAGTTCTGAGGTCCTTGGAACCTAGAGAATCAATAGTTTGGTGTTTTAAGCAATTAAGTGAAAGTTGGAGATTTGGCTTTGGAATCAGGAAAATTGGTTCTAGTTTTCATTATTTAGCTTACTAGCTTTATGCCTTTGGGCAAGCTTGCTTAGACCTCATTTTGAATTAGGTGACTTATGAGGTCCCTTCAAGGTCTTACAATCTAAGAATGTATGATAAAAATTAAACTCCTTTTGTAATTTACCACCTTAGGGGCACTCTATTTGTTCTTCCAAAATTCTATGAATTCTCTCTTGGGGCCGCTAGATGACACAGTGGATAGAGCACTGGCCCTGGAGTCAGGAGGACCTGAGTGTTCAAATCCAGCCTCAGACACTGAATAATTACCTAGCTGTGTGATCTTGGGCAAATCACTTAACCCCAATGCCTTGCAAAAACTAAAAAAAAAAAAAAAAAAAAAAAAAAGAATTCTCTCTCATTTGGTATCTTAAATAATTTGCCCCTTCATTATGATGCCACTGCCTCTTCCTCCCCACATTGAAAGGTTGAATAAGACTCTAGAGTGTGACTAGGAGTTATCTCCTTGGAACTCATGACTTTATTGTAGAGCTCCTGAGCTTCAAAATCCAGACTGACCTGACATCATAGTCAGTAAAATTACATTCAGGCCCTGCCCAAGTTTCCCTTCTATCAATCTTTCTCAATATCCTTCCTGTTCTTTCCCTCACCTTTTCACCTACTTTGTCCCAGTCTTCTGACTCATAGTTCCATTGTTTTCCCATTTCTAGGACTTAGATTCCCTAACACTGAGCAGACTGTGCCCCAATTTATGTCACTATCTTCCTCCACTTTTTTCTTTTTTCCCCCTTACTTCAAAAGAAAAGGCCTCTATACCCCCAATTTTTCACCTCTTGAAAGCTGTGGGATCAAATTCAAGTTGAAAGGGGGGGTCATAAATCCATTCATAAGGATTTCTGCAGGCTGTATATTGACTTCTTTTCAAAATATATTTTCTATTCTTTATTGTATTTTTATTTATTTTTGCTAAATACTTCCCAATTACATTTTAATCTAGTTCAGGCAGCTCTCTGGAGTGTTGCTAGCTGCCTGCTGTCTGTGTGTTTGACACCTCTGCTGTAAAGGAAAGAATTCCAGGGGAGGATATGTTGAGGGTGTTTTGAATCTCAGAAAACTGCAACCTAGGGAGATTTCTTCCAGAGAAACTAAGGATTGAAGAAGTAATATTCAAAAGTGAGGGTATTATTACTAGGAAATGGGACTTCTAATTTGGAAGTGATGAACTTGGGGCATTTGAGACTTATATCTTCTTCCCAGCCCATTCATTCAATAAAATATGATGATCTAAATACCAGGGTTCCATTGGTGTCTATTGTATGTGTGTTAACAATCTCATGGAAAGAACCCTGAGCTCAGGGTCAAATAGCCTGGGTTCTAATCATGGTCCTGCCATTAAATTGCTGTGAGATGCAGAGAAAACACACATCCTCTCTGAGACTTGATTATACAATCTGTCAAATGATGATGTTGGATTGAATTATTTCTCTTCTATCTGAAGTTCTTTGATCCCTAATAAAGAAGAGTCCAAGATAACCACAGGGAACTAGACAGAAACTTGACGTGGACAGTACAAGAGATTAAAAAGAATATCCCTGGTCCTTATCTGAATACCCTCCTCTGACAGGAGAGCTTCCAATGCAAGTGGATTTTGAAGGAAGAATAGTTATTATGACCCAGAAAAAAGGGAGGCAATGCTAGTGAAAGGATAAATCTATATGACAGGGTCATTTCTGAAATGTCCCCAGTTAGTGTAAAGGAGGAGAAGAGAAGGAGGTGTTCTTAAGGGATTTACTGTGGGAACCAGTTCAGGGTAGAGTAATGCTAGGTTAAAGGCAGCTGGGTGAACAAGGATTAGGCTGGGAGTCAGGAAGACCTAAGATCAAATTGTCTTCAGACTAGCTATGTGACTCAGGGCAAGTCACTTACACTGTTTGCCTCAGGTTTCTCATCTGGGGATAATGTCAGAACTTATCTCTCAATATAGCTTTGAAGATCAAATGAGATGATATTTGTACAGTATCTGGTATATAGTAAAACTCTATTAATGCTTATTCTTTATTCTCTTCATCCTTGTTCTGGGTTGAGATAAAATCAGTACCATAGAAAAGGGTGGGGGCTTAGTGTTTTAGAGTCCAGTGGAGTGAAGGGAAAAAGAATTGTAGAAGTCAATATGGTACTTATAGGCCAAAGATTTATTGCTATAGGAGAAGAGGAAAAAAAATGTCAGTAATGAGATCTAGAAGTTCAGTGTTAATATTAAGAGACCAAAACTGACAGTTTGAGGAAATCAATGTTTGGAGAATTAGGAATCATACTGGAGATAGGTTAAAGCTATTAAGAATAAAGAATTGTCTTATCTGACACACTATTTAGGCATCCCTTCTTTTCCTGTGGCAGTGAGGACTAAATTCTAGTTCCTATTCCACCTCATCCCTTCTTTTAATGTGGCAATGGGAAATGCATTTTCCCATGGCAATAGGGGAAAACCCTTTTATATGAGTTTTAAAAGTATTTTCTTAAGAGTGCTTGATTGGAAGGGAAAGATGTGGAATGAAATATGTAGGCAAGGAGGATTTTAGTTTTGAGAGTCTGGTTTTGGGGAACAATTAGGTGTAATTTAGAGGGTCATTGATAGGGAAATGGATGCATCTGTACTACCACTTTCTTTCCTGATTTGCTCTTTTGTTACACAGTTTTAACAGGATCTACTATCTAAAATATTTAGTTTATCTTTAACTGAGCTAGGCAAGTTAATGGCTGGCTTTGATTCTTTTGGTTTTTAAAGAGATTGGATCCACCCAGATCCTTAGTCTCTGTACTTATTCATTATTCTGGGTAGTCACAGAATGGGACATAGAGGAAAGCATATTCATTTTTTAAGTTAGGTAATCCAACAATGTGTATAACATAATAAAAAAGGTACTCAGACCTATGTAAAAAAGTATGTCTCTATCCTTGTTGAGTATCTGTGTTTCTGTGTTCTATTTAGCAGACATTCAACAAATATAGCTTTCAGGGCACCAAAATCTAGAGTGCACTTACTCCACTAAACTCCCTCACAAAGCTCTCTCTTTCTCTGTCTCTGTCTCTGTCTCTGTCTCTTTCTCTGTCTCTCTCTCTTTCTCTCTCTCTCTCTCTCTCTCTGTCTCTCTCTCTCTCTCTCTCTCTCTCTCTCTCTCTCTCTCTCTCCCCCCCCCATACCCTTAATTTCCATCACACTCATTATCCTAGAGAAAGTCAGAGAAAATTATTATGGAATGATGTCTGCTGGCAGGACAAGAGAGAGGAAAAAAGATTGGGCATTAGCCTCCAAATTGAGGGTCAATCGTATGTACAGAAAACTGATTCTATTTTGCTCCTACAGAAAGTCAGCCCTGGACATATGATATGACAGTAGTGGCTGGTGATACTGTACAACTCAAGTGCCAAGTGAAAGAACCTGATTCCTCATCACTACAGTGGTCCAATCCTGCTCAACAGACTCTCTACTTTGGGGAGAAGAGAGGTACTATCTTCTAGGTCATTATGCCTTTGGATAAAGTGGGGATCAAATGTGATTTTTTAGAGATCAGTGAGGAAGAAAAGTGGAGTAAGCCATTTCTGGGGACCCCTAAACAAAAGCAATCTAATACTGGAATAGCCAATATGCATAGTTTAGTATGGTTCTGAAGTGGAGGCACTCTAGAAGACTAAAAGTATTAGGCTGATTTTCCAGTCTGTTCAGGAATCCAGAAAGTGAACAAGATACTACCAAGTTTACTCTAACTTTCGATTTCAGCCTTTGCTTGAATAATTTTCAAACCATCATTTATCACTTGGACCTAGCAATGAAATTGAAGATTCCTTTAAAAAAATTTAGTTCAAGGGTAACACCTTCCCTTCCCCATCCTCACCTTTCTTCCCAGTGATGAAAAGGCAAGACTAGAAAAGGAAAACAGACATGGAAAGCACTGAGAGTACAATTTGAGGTAGATGGTGAATAAAGAACATGGCTTCCAACTATCCTATTTTTCCCTAGCACTTCGAGACAATAGGATCCAATTGGTACGCTCCACCCCCAACGAACTGACCATCAGTATCAGCAAGGTGACCCTGGCAGATGAGGGCGAGTATACCTGCTCCATCTTCACCATGCCTGTGCGCACTGCCAAGTCTCTCGTCACTGTGCTTGGTGAGGAGCCCAAATCCCAGTCTCCCCAGTGTATGTTGCCCCTAGATTATAGGTTTTCCCTTCCAGTTCTCCATTTCTCTCAAGATCTTCCCTTACCCATCCTTTCCTCTCTGTCTTGTTTGTTTAGCACATTCACATAAATTATATCACTAGATCCTTACAACAGCCCTTTGGGGTAGTAGTCAGGACAAATTCTGTTAATTCCCATTTGACAGACTAGAACACTGAGGCACAGATAAATTAAATGAGTCATTCGAAGTCAAGTTAGATGCTTAATGGTGGAGCAGAGACTAGGATTTAGGTCTTTTTTATTCTCATCACAATATTCATACTACAAGAACAGTGGTTCAAAACATTCTTTATTCAAAGACTACTTAAGTGATGATAAAAATATATAAATAAATCTGGTACACAGAGATTTAACCAGGATAGGGTGGCCAAGATTTTGTCCCAGTGCACTGACATCCAGGAAACATTTTCTCCATTACTGCTTCCAGTAATCCAATCTCCCAATATGTCATTGTCTGTTATTAAAACAGTATTTAATGCATGCTTTTTATATGACTATCTCATGGTCCTCCAACTGACGTGTGATATGATTGCCCCGCTAAATCTCTGTACGCAAGGTGGTACTATAGCACCTGTCTCCTGGAGACAACTTCCCCTATTTGCAACCTCTCATCCCTCATCTCCTCCCAAGTTAGTCAGTTTTTATTTAACCTTTATTAAGGGGTTATTATCTTCAAGGTTCTGTCCTAAGCATGGGGGATATAATGAAAGGCAAAAGGAGCTCACATTCTAATGGAGAAAAATAACATACAAATAATGATGTTGAAAGGATTGGAGATTATTGGTAATACTGCAAGGAGCTGAACTAACTCTGTGAGGGATAGACTGCCCCCTTTTCTGTCATTACTGTAACCTGGAGTAGATTATCTGAGATTTAAAGTCCCCAGAGGAATTTCCAGCTCTTCCTGCAGACAAATGAGATCAAGGTGCCTTTGATACTCCATGACTTTCCTCATATTTTCTCTATTCCCAAGTATTCTCCTATGCCAGGCCATATTTCCCTTCATCCCATTGTAATTGAACTGGTCCAGAACACATGGATTCCTATTTAGAGGTGTGATTGCTTAATGTCCATTCCCACTTTCCAGTGCAGAAATACTTTCCAAGATTCCTATGGGCCTACTCTACTTTCTGCTATCAGAATCTACTCTATTTGGGAAACAGGAGAAGACAGAGGGAGGCCCAGCATTTACTCAGGAATCATAGATTTAAATGACATTTTTTTAGAAATAAAAGGGAATTTAGAAATCTCCTAATGCATCCTCCTCCTTTTACAGATGAGGAAATTGTACTCAGAGAAGTCATTTTATTTGCCCCAAGACATATAGTAAGAATTGAGGCTAGAAAAAAAAATCTGAATTTCTTGCCTCTTAGAAGTTATTCTGTTAGAGGCAGATTCTTTGTGCTGTCAGCTTGGAGATAGTGTTCTTTCTAGAAAGAGATTCATGCTAGTGTTTGGGGAGAAGGAATCTAGATTGTTTAAAGAGAAGAACTCTGTGAAGTCATGCCTCTGGGCCAGACTGGCAGGTTCCCACCCCAGGTTTCCCTTAGTGGGTAATTAGGCTATATAGCTGACTCTTCAAATGGGTAGTATTACTCCCAGGTTGGTATTTATAATTTGGAATTCAGAGGAGAATTCCTTGTGCCCACCTATGTGAAACAGTTTATCCAAGACAATCTTGGAATATAGAATTCAAGAAGTAGAGGTTAGTAGAAGGTAGAAAGTTAAATGACTTGCTTAGAGTCACACACAATTAGTGGCAGAATTGGGTCTCATGGCTCCTAGTTCATTGATCTTTCCATTACACCACACTGCCTTTGAGTAGTAACATTCCTCATGGACAGAGAATGACAGGGCTAGGACTAGACTCATAGTGCCTCTCCTTCCTATCCTGGCCATACCCCCACCAATCTATGGCAGGAATCCCACAGAAGCCCCAAATCACTGGCTATGTGTCTGCAATCCCGGAGAAGGGGAAAGCTCGCCTTACCTGTCTGTCAAAAGGGAGCAAACCTGCTGCAGAGATCAGCTGGAGGAAGGGTGATCAGGAGCTCAAAGGTAAGTACTCTTTCTCCTTACCATATGTTTGTGAGAATGCAAGGAAGGGTGTGTATAGCTATGTATAAACAGACAGAAAAGGGAATAACATTTTGTATGCTTATGTACAAATGTGTATAGTGATGTATTCTATATCTAGATATGTTTCTATTGGGATTTTTCTATGTGTGCTGAGGTTTTTAACTTCAAAGCATCTATGATGGGGCCCATATAATGTGTGTGTGTGTGTGTGTGTGTGTGTGTGTGTGTGTGTGTGTGTGTGTGTGTGTAAGAGAGAGATTTGAGGCTCACTCTGTCTTCTGTACATGTTTATATACATTTTATGTACTATAGGAAAACCAAACATGGTTCAAGAGGATGGCAATAAAACATTCACAGTGAGCAGCTCGGTGGAATTCCAGGTTTTCCGGGAAGATGATGGCGTTCTTGTCACATGTTCTGTAAAGCATAAGTCTCTGCAAGACATGGACAGGTCTACCTCTCAACGGATCGAGGTCCTCTGTACGTCCTGGGTTTGGGAACATGGAATAGGAAACACACTTGAGACCCAGAGATAGGCAAGAGTGGAGTTGAGGAGGGAAAAGGACAGCAATGTAAAAGACTTGAGCAATGGGACAGTTGATAAGAATGAAGATAGATAGATGGATCAAGTGGAGAAATGGGGAATGATGCAGAAAAATCAGTAATTGCAGCAGCTGTAATTAGGCTCATGAAGCATTCTAAAATGGAAATTTTTGAGGGATACCAAAATATCAAAGGAAATTAGGACAAGGGTTGGGGGTGAGTCCCAGAGAGCATGTGTGGAATTCTAGGCTGACCCAGACCATATTTCTACAGACACACCAACAGCACTGATTAAGCCATATCCTCAACATCCTCGAGAAGGCGAGAAGTTGATGCTGCAATGTGAAGGTCACGGCAATCCCATGTAAGAAGAACCTGTACCTGGACCCTCAGACTCTACTTTATTCCACAAATTTAGCCTTACATACAGGTCCCATCATCCATGCCTCCCTAGTTCATCAGTTTTTCTGGTTGTGTTTGACAAGTCCCTTCATTCTCCATGTTTTGTATATAACCACAGAACAAAAGTTACAATTTTAATTTTACTCCCAATGCTTCCAGAATGTATTTCTAGACATTGTAGGACCTTTTGGGTAATAATAATAATAATAATAATAATAATAATAATAATAATAATAATAATAATAATAATGCAAATCCCTATATGTTAAAGTACTTTGAAGGAAACTCTTTGCTCATGGTTACCTGTGAGGTATGTGGTAAAAGTGTCCATCTCTCCTGCTCACCTTGACCCAAGAGTGTCTCCTGCTTCCTTCAAGAGGAATGCTTGTCTCCTTCACAGCAATTGCCTCCCATCTTTAGATGGCTTTCAGAACCCCATCATTTGTCACAGACCCTGAAGGCTTCCATGCCCACCTTCTTCTTAGAGTTGTTATGAGAATCAAATGAGATGATATATGTAATCACTTACTATAAGCTTATTCTCCCCTCTCCCCCATGCTGCCAGTATCCTCAAAGCATCTTGAAACTCTTCTCTATAACAACTTGACTTTCCCCTGCTCCCAGGCTTTTATTCCTACAGCTCCTCAACCTCCTCTTCCCTGCAGCCCTCTGATCTCTCTGCCTCCACAGCCCCCAGCAGTACGAGTGGGTGAAGATGGGCATTGAGCCACCACTGCTGATGACCCATGAGAGTGCCCTCATCTTTCCATTTCTCAACAAGAGTGACAGCGGCATCTATCAATGCACAGCCTCAAATAACATGGGCAGTCACATAGCCTACTACACCCTGGATGTCAGTGGTGAGCCCTCCTCATTCTACCCATCCAATCCCTATTCTTAATTGCCCTACCTTATCCCTAACCTTCTTCTCCCCTACTGACTCACCTCTCCAGCTCCTCTAATCCATTCCATTAATAGACCTGAGAATGGAATCTGGAAAAAGTAAAGTAGAAGGGTGCTGAGGATTTAGACTTCAGGTCTACTCAAGAGTAAGGAAAAATAGGAAGGAGTGAAAGAGCTGAGTATACCCCCCTCCCATCTGCCTGTTGGAATGAATGGTGTCTATTGCCTCCAATAGAGCTTGCTCAAGTGGCACCATCCTCACTCTCAACTAAACCTTGTCCTTGGTAAGAACGTCAATAATCCCATGAATGACATTCACTAGACTTTCCAAGTCAGCAGACAGCTTCTCTTCTCATGGCAGAAAACTACTCTCTCAGACAGTCATGTTACTGGGTTTGGGTTACAGGAGAGTAGGGGTACATGTTATGGTCTTTTCCCTTCCCATCAAGCTTTAAACAAATAATTTTCAGGGAAGACAAAGAGTCATAATGCAAAGGCACAGTCAAAGTTACTTCTGAAAAGCATTATCTTCTTTTTGTAAGACTATAGCTTCCTCTTTCTTAGAGATTCTGGCTTAAAGCTATAACTTTTGTCTAAGGACAAGTCTCAGGTAGGTTAACAGGCCAAGAAAGAACTAATGGGAGAATTGCCAGAGACTGAAAATCTGTGGAAGTTTCCCTTCTCTGGCAGATCAAAGTGGCAGTGGAACCCAGCCAAGTATAGCCTGTTCTAGCCATCTTCAGCATATGAAATCCCAGGAAAATGAAAGTAGAGACAGAGGTGTTAGTCTTAGGGTACTCTCAGGGTGTCAGAAGAACCCTCATCTGAACTCTTTTTAAGAGGAGGTAGGAAATAGTTACTACTTCTAAAGCATCTTGGGGTCAGAGCTTCTGGAATCTGTGTATACTTGAGAAGTCCAAGACTTTCTGTCTCACAGGGTCAACTCAATCCTCAAAAAAACATTACTGATAAGTCTATTGCATAATCCCAAGAACTAGGAAAACACACTGAGATCCAGTGAGGTCTCTGCTCAGGAAGTGCCCTAGTCCAACTCTGACAGTGCTTGGACTTTACAAATTAAAAGTGACTGAGTCCATGAGGATAATCTCTCCTCTCCTCCCCTCCCCCATTCACCCTCAGTTTGGATGAATTACCAAATGGCCAGGATGAATTGTGTTTGATTTAATCTGCCTCATCAGCTACACTGAAGACTGGTGGTAGAAAGGATTATCACAATATCATTACTGGTAGAATTAAATTAGTCTGAGTTCTTCCTAGAAATAGGAGAGTGAATAAAATGACCTCTGAGACCCTTCCCAGGCAAAGGAATTTATGATTCCCAAAGACATTTGAGGAACATTTAACTAGTAATACTTCCCAAGATGCATCCCAGGAGACAGGCATCAGGGTATGGACTCCATAGAATCAGTGTTGGATTCTTTCCTACAATTACACTACATGAAATAGCCAGCAGTAACCATGAACTCTCTTACCAGCAGAGAGTAGAGACACAGAATGTAGATATTTTATCTTCCTAGGATGCACTGATAGGCAAGAAAATAAAAAGCCTGGCCTAGTCAGACTTTAGGTCATGATACTAAATCTGCTATTGATTACATCCAGTTTTGAGGAACATCAAATTTATCTCGGTCGGACCAGATACTTCATTTTTCCTGGGTACTTTATCTGTGACTCTGTCCAAAGATGGTGCCATCTCTGCTAACCACTCACTTATCCTATGCCCAGGAGACTCATCCCCTATGTTTTCAAGGCAGGTCCCTATCTCTAGAGAGAGACCAGTTACTGTTTAACTGCCCCACCAGCCAAAAAGAAAGAAAAATTTGACTGATCTAGGGGTATGTCTTGGGTCCTGAGCATTCAATTTCAGTCATACTGGAACAAGATTTTTAAAGACTATCCTGTCATAAAGTAAAAGCAACCTTCCTATGGAGGACCCAGTCCCCACTCCCTTTTACCATTTTATTCCCCCCACGGATTTTTTTTCTTTGCCATATCAGTTTACTACCCTTTCCTTACCTGTCAAGTTCAGAACTGTAGATCAATAAGTTAGGTCCAATCATCTAGAGGAATCAGCCTAGATTTGAGAAAGATAATCAATGGCAGCAAGAATCAGAGAAGATGAAAAACTCTGGGAATAGCAGTCAGAAAAGAAAAAAGAGAAGACAATGATTAAATCCAGGCCCTTTAGCCAAAGTCAAAACTAGGTCTAGGGCAGACAGCAAACATATCCATCATCCCTTGATATACCTCCTGACCTAGGCCTTTCACCTGGGCCTCATCATGCCCAACCCAAGAGTTTCATAGGGAACAGTTGGGGCTTTGGTGAAGTCTTACTTTCCTGTATCTCCTACCCTTAGACCACAGTCCAGTAATCTCAACTTCCAGTACTTACCATGCTGTCATTGGAGGAATTGTGGCCTTCATCGTCTTCCTGCTGCTCATCCTGCTCATCATCCTGGGCCACTACCTGATCCGACACAAAGGTTAGGGGGTAGAACAGACCTGAGGGAACCAAAGGGAGAGAGGTTAAGCCAGGTCAAGGAGTAGGGATGGAGGGAGGACCACCCGAGGCTACTTTTCCCCCCATGACTTTGAGAAAGGGAAGAGCTACTCATTGCCAACATTGTCTCTGCCAGCCCTAGAATAGCGTCTGATAATTTGGTGATGATCATCCAAATAAAACAAAACCTGCCCACTCAGCCAGCTGCTGTTCCCATGCTTTTCTTTCTTTTAGGGTTCTACGGTATACAGCCAGCCACAAGCTCCCTACATTTTTCATCCCCTCCCAATTCCCTTTATATATTTCCATGACTAGCTCTCTTCTTTCCCCTTTTCTCTCTAACCCGTCTCTTTTTTTATCCTCTCTCATCTTGCAGCCATATGTATTTCTCTTCTCCCCTGCCTCTATATCCTTAGCTCAGTTTTCATTTTTCTGTTTTCCCACAACCCCATCTTCCCCTAACCCTATAAATAGTGATTATAGTGGCAAATCAAATGTCAATTCCAGTGTCCATGGAAATTTAACTATACCATTGAGCATAGTTAACCCACCCTACCCCAAATAGGCCTCTTAAGTCTATACATATTCTTGGAGTCAGGGCTACTGAAGGCAAGAGGTTAAAAAGGAATCCTAAGTAGGAAAGCCTAGTGGAGAATATAGTGGAGCTCAGGGAGGAGGGGGGAGAAAATCTGGGACCTGTGGTGGAGGGAAGGGAAGGGTGAGTCTGCCATGGTAGAGGGCCAGAGGTCAGGAACTGCTTCTGAGAAGAAGCCCTTGTCTCTGTCCAGGAACATATCTGACACATGAGGCCAAAGGTTCAGATGACGCACCAGACGCAGACACGGCCATCATCAATGCAGAGGGCGGGCAATCAGGAGGCGATGACAAGAAGGAGTACTTCATCTAGGGGTGCTTGCCCGCCCATCATGCCCCCCCCCGGGGGGGCCCACCCCAGGGCCTGCCGGGGCCAAGGCACCAACCCGGACTTGTACAGAGCGACCCCAGGGCCGCCCCCTCCCGCTTGCTCCCCAGCCCAGCCCGCCCCCTTGTACAGAATGTCTGCTTTGGGCGAGGTTTTGTACTCGGTTTGGAATGGGGAGGGGTGGGGCGGGAGGGGAAGAGAGGGTTGCCCTCGGCCCTTTCTGTGGCTTCTCTGCGTTTGGGTTTATGTTTTATTTTTAACAATCCCAGAATCAAATCCGTGTCCAGACTGGAGGGGGCAGGGGCCCTTTGGGTGGGGGAAAGCAGCAACTGAAGGGTTAGGAAAGGAAAAACAAAGGAGCAAAGAATAGAGGGGTCTGAAGAAAGGAGAGAATAGGATTGGTTCACTCTGGAGGACTGTCTATCTCCTAGAACAGAGCAATTTTTCCAGTCTAATGTGGCAGGAGCCACATCTTAGAAATGGGGTGGGGCGCATTATCTTGGGCTCCAGGTAAGGGTGGGTTTTTTTGTTTGTTTTTGTTTTGTCTTTTCCTCAGATAGCTAGAAACCAGCTGGGCAGAAGTGAGAAGCAAAGGGCTCTGAGAACCTTTGAGTTCTCAGGGGGCATTGCCATCATGAAATCGGAGAGGCCAGCCTTCTACTTTTTCTTCTACTAATCCTCCCTCCCCAACCCCCTTACAGGGAAGGAAAGGGGCTAGGAATTAGGAACAGATACTAGAAGGGGTCCAGTCAGTGAGACCGAGGAGGTGGAAGCCAAGACCCACAGAAAGGAAGTTTGTAGTGAAAGAGCAGCTGAGGCTCACTTGCTGCACCCTTCCTTCCTACCCCCAACTCCTACGAATTATATAATAGTGCATCCCCTCCTCCTGCCCTGTTCCCCCTCTTCAGAAGCAGTACAGCCAGGGGATCAGGGCATGACTAGGAGAAAGGAATAGGGCTGGCTGGGAAAGGACAGCAGGGGGATACTGTCTCCTTCCTTTCTTGTCAGCAGGAGAGGAATTGCCCTGGGGCCCAAACTTAGCTTGCTTCCCCCTACAACAAGGCCCCAAACTCCCCTCCAAGACACTGAACTGTTGCATGGCAACCCCCTCCAAGGCATTACAAAACAATCAGCCCTCCCTCAGATGCCATCCCATGCCAAAGCCCCTTATCCCCAGCAGACAGATAGCTAGAGTAACAGCATTTGCAAACAAAAAATCCTAGAAAGATCTTCATTGCATGGAGCTGTTCCTTGCCCAAGACCCTCAAGACAAAGAGAGTTTGGGAGGCCCAGGGGTAAATGGTGACTGTGGGAAGGCATACAAAAGGGCTTTGGGCAGTGAGGGTATATACCTCACCCTGGGATGATACCATGCCACCCCCCCAGTGCCCATCTGCCTCAAACACAGGAATCTCAGGGTGGGTCTCTGCTCAGCACTCGCCGCCCCCATCACCCCCAGCCCCAGAGGACACACACACATACACACACACACACATATCCTTCCCACCCCTCTTCTGCCACTAAGTCTGTGTCACAGTCCTTGCTATGCACACCCCAGGCTTCTCCTGGATACTTAACCTTTAAAATGCTCACTACCCACCCCTTGCCTAGTCTTCCTTGCCCTAGTTCCCAACCCCCCCACCCCCACCCCAGTCTGCTCAGTGGGTTGATGGCCAGGAGGGTTGGGGATGAGGTCTCCTGTCTTTGCATCCCCGCCCTTTCTTCTCATCATCCATTTTGCCTCCTTGGCCCTGAGCTGGTTGCTATAGAGACAAGGCCTGCTCAAGCTCCCCCTCCCCATCCCACCCTGCTTAGTCCCACTGCTTTAGGGCTCCTGGCCTGCCCCCAATTCAGGCCTAGGACTCCTTTTGGCACTCCCCCCACTCTTCTCTCAACCTATGCCAGCTGCCCCAATAAGAATGGTGGGGAGGAGGGGCATTTGCAATCTGGCAAGGAGACCCACCTCTCTCCCTCCCTGCCAAAGTGTACTCCCTTCAGTTCAGGTAATGCCCTTCTGAATCTTCCCAATGCTGGGCACAGCAGGCAGCCCCCACCCAGACCAGGGGCCCACTCCCCCTCCAACAGAAAGGGACCCTAGGACCCCAGACCCACTGGGTTCTCCATCCCTGGCATCCCCTTTCAGGACAAACAACTCTAACTCTTTCGAGCTGAACCACTCTGTCCATATACACAGAAGCCATATTTGTACGGGGGGCGGGGGTGGGGGCCTGTCGTGCTGTGTGTGTCTGTCCAGGGAGGTGGGGGGGGAAGGGATGGGATGGGATGGGATCGTGTATCTTTATAACCTTTCTAATTCTCCTGTGCTAATCTCAGAGGGGCTACCTCTCAATATATCTGGATTATCCGTGTCACTGGGATGTTTCATGTCTTGCTCATACTGCCCAGATAGGTGTGGGGAGGGCAGGGAAAGGGAGGGCAGGCTAGAGCTCAGGACCATAGTCCCCTGAGCAATAGAATAACTCTAAGAAGAAAGAATCTGTGCCGCTTGGCCTCTTGTGTCTGCCAAGTCTTTTCTGCTCAGCAGCAGACTGGCTTCTTCACAGCTTTTCAACCCCAAACACTGGAATCCTGGGAGGGATTTTGAAAGGGGGCAAAAAAAAAATCTTTTCTAGGGAGGGTGGCATAGCTAACATTTGATAAGAAGTAGCATGTTATCTCCTTGAACCTTACAACAATCCTGTGAGGTAGGAATTATCCCTGTTTTGATGAGAAAACTTAGGTTAAGTGATTTGACTAGGGTCATACAGCTCCTAAGTATTTGAGGCTAAATTTAAAATCTGATCTTCCAAGTCCAGAACTACCCCTAGACTACCTAGCATGAGCTAGGACTCCCTAGGCTATCTTCTATAATTCTATTATCTCTAGGAATTTAGATAGAAAGACTGCATTTAAACTAAAAACCTCCAATATTATTAACTCTACTTAAGTATAAGATGCCCTTCCTATAATCTTGTTTTCTCACTGTCATTATTTTCTGTCTCAGATGGACATCATGGGAACAATTTAGGCCTGACCTAAACACCCTTAACTAGGCCATGTCAAAAGACCACAACACTTCCTTAACGTCTTTATTATTCTTTATATATCACTGAACCCAACTGCTCATATCCCAGACCCCTCCAACCTCGAGACCAAAGGTATTACATGATTGCAAGAATTGACTAAGTAGTCAAAATGAAGGAAAAGATGAAACAGATCATAGGAAGATACAGAATTGAACAAGTTTACCAAAAAAGTAAAGTGATGCATTTGGAGGTGATGATCCACAGGGGAAGGATGCCCATCCATTTGATCATTTATTAGAAGCTGGGTCACTATAAACTGTATAATCCCAGGATGCCAATCTAACAAGAAAAGTTTCTCTCCCCTCAAGCTTCAAGTTATTTTGTTTTGTTTTGTTTTGTTTCTTTTAGATTTTTTAAGGCAATGGGGTTAAGTGGCTTGGCCAAGGCCACAAAGGCTAGGTAATTAGTAAGTGTCTGAGGTAGAATTTGAACCAGGTACTCCTGACTCCAAGGCCAGTGCTCTATCCACTGCGCCATCTACCTGCCAAGGCTTCAAGTTCTTAACTAGATATCCCAGGGGAAGTAGCCCAAGAACTCCCAGAGAAATGGAAAATTGCCTTGAGGGCAGTCTCTTCCTGGCCACCATCCCTAATCTCTTCCTGCTCACATATTGGATAAATGCAGACCACACTAACACCAGACACCCATCTCTGGTGATACACAACTCAAACTGAGACTCAGGACACACACCCACATCCTCAGGATAGGTAACAATGCTTTTTCACAAAATGGCATCTAGAAAACTGGCACACTACACACATATACATTACTGTTGATATAATCTCACATGTCCAACCACTGACTACCACTAACAGCCTCTCCTTAACAAAGAGCTCTTGGTTTTTCCTAAACCAGTCTGAAAGAACTGGAATGACAAAAGACATTGCTTCCCAGTGTATATTTTCCTTGCCCAGTCTATCTACTCTCCCCTTGGAAAGTCCCAGCTTCATTGCCCTCCCACCCACCTCCAGGAGAATTGCCACTTTCCAGGTCCCATCCCTTTTCCTTCCCTTATTGAAGATCCCAGGCCAATATTGGCCCCAAACAGGAAACTCTAGGTGTAATGTTAGACTTCCTGAAGGTTCTGCCCCTTACTCCCACCCCATTCCTACTCCACCTTAAAGTCCTGCCCTGGGGTATGAAGCTTCTCATTAGTCCTTAGCTCTTATCTTGGAGACTCAGAAGCTAACTGGCAGCTCTGTCCTTGGCTCACCCTGCTTGCCCTGAGCACAGCCCAGAACTATGGGGAACTGTCAGAATCGGGTGAGTAAGGACCAAGACTCAAAGACCCCTCATCCCATTTTTTCTTGCAACTCTTAATCCCAGTTCCCCTCACTTTTCTCCTTCTTTTGGCTTATCCTTTACCTATTCATTATTAGCTTTTCTCCCTCAATCCTCCTCACCTTATTTCTCATACTTTCCTCCTTACTGCTTTTTTCCTCTTTAATTTTTACTTTTTTCTTCCTTTCTCTTCTTTCACCTTCTCTCGTCATCCCTTCTCATCATTCTCTCCTCAATTATTTATGCCTCACTCCCTTCTTTCATCCTTTCCCATCTTATCCCTCACTTTCTTCCCTTTGCTTTTTTAAATACTCATAATCACCTTTTGCCTCACTCCAGTCTTCACACATTTTCCTTCTCATCACACACATATTCTCTTACTTCTCTTCTCAGTCTCAAAGTGTTGGAGACTATTTAGTATTTCATGAGACTTTGAACTGAATCCCCTATTGATTCTCTACACTCTGACTCCAATCTTTTGAAACTTATTCTCCCCTTCCAATTCTCTCTGTTATGATCCCACATTTTCTTACTATGTCTACTCCCTTTGTCTTATTTTCTTGCCACCTTGCCCCTGACTGTTCTCTCTGTCCATCTAGCTCACTCTCCTATTTCATCCTTCCCTACAACCTTTGTTCCTCCCTCTCACCTGCACACTTTATCATTCTATATAATACAAATGGGAAGAGGGATTGAAAAGGTTCTCTGAGTGTCCCCTTCTGGTATGTTTCCTAGACAGAATCCGGACTTCAGACCTTGGAAAACTGGAACTTCACTGATTGGGAAGCTGATTATGGGAATGAGACTTACAACTATACTGAAGATGACCTGGACTTGGCCGCTCCTTGCCGTTACTGTCCCCTATTAGATAGCTCCTCACTGCCCTTTTTTGCTCTTACTAGTGCTTTGGGCATGCTAGGTGGTGGGATATTGCTCTTTGTTCTCCTCAAACCCCTTGCCTGTTGGCATTTACGATCAGACAGGACCATACTGGCACAGCTGGCTGGGGGCAGTACCCTCTTCAGCCTTGTTTTGCCCATCCTGACACCAGGGTTGACGCCCACCCCAGGCACCACTCTCTGTTGCCTGGGACATGGACTGTGGTATGCCTCAGTTTTTGCCCAAGCTCTGCTGGTGTGTGTGCATGCCTGTCTGGGTCCCGAACTGAATCCAAGCTGGTTCCTCAAGCTCTCATTGGCTGTGTGGAGTGTTGCTCTGCTGATGGCTTTGCCTGTCACTCTGGCCAGTGATATTACCTCTGGACTCTGCATCCTGTCATTCAGCCATGATGTGTGGGTTTGGTGTATGATCCATATTGTAGTATGCATTGTCATTTTTCTTATTTTGCCCCTGGGCCTGGTTGGGGGATGGACAGTACAGAGGGTAAGAGGTGGAAGGTCAAGACCATGGGCTAATGTCCTTTGGTTCTGGTTTCTGTTCTGGTGGTTCCATGCAGGGGTGATGGGATATGATGCCTTGATAAGGTCAGAAGTCTTGGAGATAAAAGAGTGCTCTGACCAGCAGACCCTAGATTTCTTGGTAGACTCTGCAAAGATCTTGGGGATATTGCACTGTTTAGTCACTCCATTTTTGCTGGCACTATTTTGTCACTATGTCACCCAGTCCCCACAGTCAACCTATTCTAGACCTTCCTTTCCCCCCACTCCTCACCCCTCCAAAGTTTATCCTGGTATCTGAGCATCCTGGTAGTCGAGTCCCAGTTTTTCTGGCTGCCAATTGACATTAAAGTTTGTGTTGCTATGAAGATGATGGTTTCTTATTTTGACAGGGTGTTGGGCCCAATCCAACCTTAGACACTCCTATCAGCACCTGTTGTTTCAACCTATATCCATCAGGTGAATATAGGCTATGGGGAATAGTCATCAAATATGAGCTCCCAGGACAGAGACAGATGGACTCCAGAGGTTTAATACCATTACCTTAAGGCTTAAGAAGAAGGAACAGAGGAAGAATTCTATAGGAGTCTGGTTTGGCAGGTGAGATAAGAAGGGTCTCACTGGTTGAGGAGGAATGGTAGGAATGAAACTCAGGATTCACTGATTCTCCTTTAAATGAGTTCTCATAGTCTTTTTGCTCTCTTTCAGTTCTTTCTTCTTCCTTTTCTATTTTTTTCTTCCCAGAATAAAAAAAGGAAAATTACAGACCCTATAAGAGATCATCCCTATTAGGCTACTTCCTTACCTTGTTCTAGAGGAAGTCCTTTGTTTCTACCCTAAAATCTCCTAATTTGGTCACAGATATTCTAGGTTAAGTTACCAACACCCTGAACTACTAGACAAAAGACCCTTCCCTCTACTGGTTCACAACAGTTTCAAAACTGAAAGACACAATAAGAGATGACCATTAAGCCTCCTTCCTTGCTAAGTCCCTCTGAATGTGTGTGAGCTAAATGATGCTTTCATGTGTTTATTTACATTTCATTATTAGATCTCCTTAGCCCAAGTTCCCTTCTCTCTCTTTCGACTCTTTAATTCCAACTTCTCTTTTTTGTTCTTAGGAGGTAGAGTCAGGGGTTAATGGCTCACTCTTCCCCTCCTTTCACTTTTTCCCCCTCCCTGGCTGGTTTCCTCAACCTGCCTGTTCTGGGAAGAATAGTGGAGACAGAAAAAAAGGGGTGGGGTGGGGGTGGGGAGTGGGGAGGAAAGTTGGAAGAATCCCAAGGAGGAAACTACTAGGTATTTGACCTAGTGGAGGCTAGTTGATGACCCTCCCTTTAACAGGAATTGTCTATATTTCCTTCCCCAAAGTCAAGTTCTAGGGCCAACCCTTCAGATTTGTTACTCTTTTTCTCCACTCAGACACAGAGTAAAACCTCCTCCCCACTTACTCTGACCCTACTGGCCTCTTGCCCATGTCTGAAAACACCCAGAACAAGAAATTTTTAAGTCCAAACTCCCTTTCCTACAGAGAGAGCAGCAAGGAACCCAGATAAACCTCTCTTCAATCCCCTACCATCAACAAACTCCAAAGAAGAAAGTCAAAGTGCCCATCTACTGACCTCTAACAAGCTAAAAGCTGTGGACTTAAGAAGTTCTCTACCCACAACTTACTGGATCCAGATATACTCATTCCTCAGCTGTGTTGTACCTGGCTTTATTTCCCAAATGGGTTGTTTCTCTCTGGACTGGTGTAAGGGCAGGAGTGGATTGAGAAATACCAGTTTTAGAGAGTTTGGAGTAGGGATGGAGGGAGTAATGTAGTTTCTAAATTCCTCACCTCCTGTTACTTAGCAACAACCAGATTACCCCCTCCCCATTGGTTGTTAATAAATTGAAGGGAGAGACTTAATAGGGCCAAAGGATAGAAGGAAGACATTCTGAAGCCCAAGAGAGTAGTGGGGGTTGGGGTGAGGATGGAGAAAATATCTAAAAAGAGGAAGAGAAAGGTGGAGATCAAACTGTAAAGAGGTCCTCAACCTGCTCTACATGTGTCCTGTTGGCCCCACTTCCTCCCTTTGATCTCTCCCCAGTTTTTTCCCTCCCTCATTAATGGTTCACCTAATTCCTTCCACTTCTCCTCAGTTCCTGCCCCTCTCCATTTTAGTAGATCACCTATTCTAGAATGCAATCTGCTGGATTCAAAGTCTGACCCAATTAAATCAGAGATGGTTGTGGGGAGACATATGGTTAATGGGAATTCATTTGCCTATTATTAATCACTCTCAAGTTTAAGGTAGTGCTTACTGTTGTCCAGCATCCCCTGCTCCTCCTGTAATTCTCCATTGTTCCCTTGGGTTTTTTCCTAAGTACCATGGCCTTATTAATTGACACAACCCACTGTGTACCACCAAATGTTGAAACTGAGTTCTGAGCCCCACTGCTCCTTTGAAACTTTTCTGAATTTCCCTTAGATAGACAGATGGTGTCTAAGCCATTGAACTTGCAGTTGGGAAGACCTGGTTTAAAAATCCAGCTGAAATACTATCTGCATGATATTGTTTTACCCTCTTAGCCTCAGTTTCCTCAGCAGTAAAATAAGGTTAATAGTAGTATCTGCCTCCCAGGATTGTTGTAAGGGCCAAATGAGGCAATGATGCCTCTAAAGTGTTTGCTTACATGTTACATGTAAAATATTATTATTTCTGGGGTTCATTTCTTAGAACCTTAAAGAATAAAAAATCTTTAAGTTTGAAGGGACTTTAATTGATCACTGTCATCCTGGTGATTTTTGGTGAAAGAAATTTTTGAAGAGAAATAAGAATAAGGAAAGTCCAGGATTTGGAAGAGAGAAGGAGGCTCCTGGGAGGGTAACTACTCAACTCCTCAACCCCTGCTCCTCTCCCTTTAGTAGATCCCCTATTCTAGAATGCAATCTGCTCAATTCAAAGACTGATCTAGCTAAATTAGAGGTGGTGGTAGAGAGCCTCCCCTTCCTGGAGAAATGTCTATGAAAGAATCCTTCTAGGTTTTAGTATAGATATTCAAGCATATCTTGGGAATGGAGAATCTATTTATGTTTTATATATCTTTACATTTTTAAATCAGACTTCATGATCCCATTTGGCAAAGATGCTGAAATAGTTTCCCATTTCCTTCTCCCATTTTACAGTTGAGGAAACTGAGGCAAGAAGGGTTAAGTGACCTGCCCAGGGACATACAGCTAGTAAGTGTCTGAGATTAGATTTGAACTCAGATCCTCCTGACCCGAAACCTGGCCTCTTATGCACTGTGCCACCTTCTATTTTACATATATATATATATATATATATATATATATATATTACTATATAATAGTAAATAAAGAGAGCTTGTAGGTAATGATAAAAATGACCAAGTTTTAACATTAGGTGAAAGGTCATCCTTTTGATTCATTCCCCCACCTCAATCTAATTAGGATTTGGAGGGTTATCTGGAAGGATTTGTGAAATGGGTGTTGTATTCTCCCCTTTTATTACCCAGCTCTGGTCCAAAACCCCTGGTCCTTCTCCCCTAATCTCCCTCCTCCCACCACTACTGTCTGCATCCTTCTGATTGAGAACTTTGCTGGGATTTCACTTCCAATCTACTGCCAACTCTAATTGCAAGGGATTTGCATTAAAACCATCACACGCTATCTAATTATTCTGACAACAGCCAGCTCGCTGTCTGGGCACAACAACGAGAGAATTGGGGTTTTAATTAACAATAATGCACCTTGCAAATGAGGAATGTGACTGTTTAGGTTAATTAACAAGTCCGGGTCCCTTCAAACCATCTCTAGTTGTATTCCAGGTGATTTGGAGGGTGGGTAGGGGGAGACATCAGCTCAGTGAAAATGCTCCTTGATGTTCTTCATCGTTTTCTTTCTTTCTTTCTTTTTTTTTAAATAAATACTTGGCAAGTGGTGGGGGAAAAGTCAAGAAGTCAAGAGCCTGGGGAAATTTGATTAGCAGAACTTCTTGAGCTGATATCCAGAGTTGCTCATATCTGGCGTCTTTATGTCCCAGCTGGAAATATAGGGTCTGTTTTTAAGCTAAGTTGTTTAAACAAGAGAGGAAGTAGGAAACAAGTCATTCTATTCAACCTCTTATTTTCAGACTGTAGCAATTCAAGATGGCCCTATGGGTTCCTGACACTATCCTTTTCCCCATTTTATTCCCCATTTAGCTGTCCCTGGAACTCTTCAAAGCTTCTTGCAAGAAACTTTCCCACACTAACTCCACACTTGTTATTATGTAATACTGGTATCCTTTGTGCTACTATAAGAAGTTGCATCTGTTTGGGTATCTAAGTTTTGGTTTTCCTCTCTGATCAGGAACTCCACCAGAGCAAGGGTTAGTATCAAATACAGTGTTCTGAATTAAGGGAGAGTATTTCAGGACCTTGGGAAGATAAATTGACTCAGTGGCAAATGCATTAAATAAAAGAGTTCTGGGGTTTCTCTTAGTCTCACAGGCCCCTGAAAACTGAGAAAGGTATAATAAGAGACTGAGGAGACTTGAACTGATAAAGCATTAAAAAAATAGGATCAAAGAGAAAAATGGGAAAGGAATGAGTCAAATGAATCTAGAGAAAGAAACTTGGGTTCCTTTGGTGGGAACAAGCTATGACTTGGGTCATAGCACTAAGCCTCTGACAAGGGAAGCTCAATATTCCACAGATAATAATTAAAAGAAAAGAGGAAGTAGGCTGAAACAACAGCAAGGAGGATTTAGGTGAGACAAATGAAAAGGTTAAATATAGAGGCTGGCCAAGAAAGGATATTGTCTCTGGGTGTCTCTCTGAGCTTAGGTTTATATAAATATAGAGCTATATCCCTTAACACAGGTAATTTGAAGCAGAAAAAACTGGGGAGATTTTGATAAGGTACTTCTACTATGTTTAACTTCATAATCTCCATTTTTCTGATTTGCAAAATAAGGGGCTTAAATGATTTCTAAATCTTCTCATCTGTGTTACAATGATTGAGATTGGGGAAACTTTCAATGTGTTCTGTAAGCATCTTTTGGGAAAAATTCAGTTTCTTTCCCCCAAGTAGACTTAGGTTGCTTAGGGAAAGATTAGTTTAAGTTTCTTCATGATTTAAAGGAGAAGGAGTCATAAGGAATTCCATTAGAATTAAAGGGCATGGAGAATGCTCTTCTATAAACTCAGAACTCAGCTAAAGGTACTACCACTGATGCAACACCATCATTCTCAAGAGAATAATCTTTAACTCAAACCACTCCATAAAAAGACTCTTTTTACCTACATACATACTTATAAAATCTGGTGCAGAGTGTATAAAGGACTTGACCTAGAATCAGGAAGAAATGAGACCAAATCTGGACTCAATTACTTACTGTGTGACCCTGGACAGTTCACTTATCTCTATTTGCCTCAGTTTCCTCAATTGGAAAATAGAGATAATAATAGCACTTATCAATGAAGGTATTGTGAAGATAAAATGAGATAGCTTTTGCAAAGTAAAAGTATTTTGCACAATCCCTCATATATTAGTGTTTGTCCTGGTTATTTTAACAATCTGGCTTTCAGACCATTGCACAACTACATCTTTATCTACCCTTTAACTACTTATCAGAAGTAACAGAAAATTCCCCCATGCCAAAAAAGAGAGGGCCCCTTCTTTCTTCTTTTAATGTGCCCCTAGTTTCTATTTTCCTTTCCAATCAGGTTTTGACTTCTGTCACCTCCATATGACTCAGTTTTCTGGACAGATTCATAGTTTCTTTCCACTTTTCAGCCCCCTTCTCATGCTTGCAACATGTTTGAATACCCTACATATTTAAGGTCAGCTTTCGAAGGGACATTAGCCAGAGGGAAAATGTTCTTGTCATAACCTGGGAGTTCAGGCATCAATATCTGTGATATTCAGTCTTCATTCAACCACTCCCCTGGACCAATCATGAGCTATCTTGGTCTTCATAATCTTCTCTCTTCTTCCCAGGGGCCTAAGAGACATTTTGGATGACTGATTCTGAATTCAAAAAAGATCTTCACAGGAACTGTGAATTGGTCTAGCCATTCTGGACTTAACAGATAAAACAAGATGAAATTTAATAAGGATGAATGTTAAGTCTTATATATTGGTTCAAAAAATTAATTTCCCAACTATAAAATGGGAGGAGGTATAGCTAGAAAGCAGGGTAGCTGGGTGGTGCAATGAATAGAGGTTGGATAGAATCAGGAAAATTCATATTCCTGAGTTCTTATCTTACTAATTCAAAGACTTACTAGTTATATGACATTAGACAAGTCATTTAACACTGTTTGCTCAGTTTTCTCATCTATAAAATGATCTGGAGAAGGAAATGGCAAACCACTCTAGTTTTGCTAAGAAAATTCCAAAAGGGATCACAAAGGGTCAGACACAACTGAAAATGACTGAACAGTAATAGTTAGACAGCAGTTTACCTTGCAATACTTATAGACTGACAACCCCAAATACCTTAACTGTATGACACAATAAGCTAGATTGTATGATGCTCCACCTATCATGAGATTAAGTATGATATGGAGGACTTGGGATCCTTGTCTCTGGTTCTAGCTAGTCGATCATGGACAGGTTACTTCTCTGTGATGATTTCTCATCAGTACAATAAGGATATTAATAACTAGTATCTGCCTCACAGAATTGTATCTAATGAGATAATGTATACTAACTGTAGAGTGCTTTATACAAATATCAATTGTTATTACCATAGGAAAACTAATGTGACCTTGCTATGCATCAATCAGATAGTCAACAAGCATTTTAAGACAGAGTGAGTCTAGTGACTCTGCTAAGCTCTGCTCACTTAAATTGAATTCACACAAAAGTCAAGACATTACTCTACAGATGTCATTGGTCTTCCTTGAGAAACAAGGGCCAGCAGCAGCAACAACATTAGCAACAAGAAGTGTTTACTAGGTGCCAAGTCCTGGGAATACAAATACAAGCTAAAATGAAAGACAACTTCCTCCCATTTTAGTGGGGAAGACAACAGCTAAAAGATGAGTAGGTATGGTACCCAACATGCAGTGGTATGATAGGAAATGACCTGGATGCCTTCTTTAATTGAACGTTCTGGGAGGAGCCCTTCAGCCTCCAATCAAAGGGAAGGGTCCCAAGGTAAGAAGGTACTATCGAGGTGTGAATTCCAACTCATGTATAAAATGGTAATAGTTTCATTGTGCTTTCTCTGACTCAGATATCATGAAAACTGTGTCCATTCTGGGTACCACATTTTAGTAAGGACACAGATATGTTGAAGTGTCTCCAGAGGAGGGCAAACAGAAGGATTAATGGCATCTGGAAATATGATGATTGGTTGGAGGAACTAGGGATCCTTAGCCTGAAAAAGAGAAAATTCAGAGGATATGACAGCTTTCTCAAAGTATTTGAAGAGCTCTAATGTGGAAAAGAAATTATGATTATTCTGTTTGACCCAGAAGACAGCATTAGAAGGGCCAGATAGAAGTTACTGTCTGACTACAATAAAAGAAACTGAGGCAGAACTCTGAGTCAATGATACTTTTTAAAAGTGTACCTGGGGACAGCTAGCTGACACAGTGGATAGAGCACTGGCCCTGGAGTCAGGAGTACCTGAGTTCAAATTCGGCCTCAGACATTTAATAATTACTTAGCTGTGTGGCCTTGGGCAAGCCACTTAACCCCATTGCCTTGCAAAAACCTAAAAGAAAAGTGTACTTGGTCCCTTCTAATTAAGTGGACCTCATTATCTTCTTCATGAACTAAGAGGCCACCTCCTTCTAGGGCCTTATTTTTATAGGTTTGATATCCGATTTATTATCTGGTCATTCTAGAATGACTATACAAAATACAGAATTCCATTGCCTGATATATGATGCATAAGCTAAAATAAGTAAGGATGATATGTCATCTAGATCATGAGTCATGTGAAGTAAGAGATATCTCTACTTACTAGAAGGTCACAAGGGTTCCTCCCTAGATAGGGCAAAAGAAGATGATACAAGATTTCACATATATGTGTATATATATATATATATATATATATATATATATATATATATATACTCTAAGTACGTATTCAGAGGTAGGAACTTTCCATATATGCACCATCCATGCTTGGTTTGGTCATGGAATTTGAGGAAAACAGAATGGACTTATCAATGTCATTATTCTTGTGGTTATGCATATACACTCTGTAGCTAGTGAACCAGTAATAAACATCACATTAAAGTTTGAAGTCTATTATAAGGTCATCCTATTACAATCTTTATTCCTATGTGTCTTACACAAAGTATGGATTAATATATTCCTTATTCTTATACTTATTATTAGATGACTGCCTCAATGAGTATTTTAAAATATTTGCTAGTAATCATTACCCCTTACAGAATCATAATGAATTGACTTATTACTGATTAGAGTTTGAGGTGAAATGGAATGTTCAGATGGAGATCTTTAAGCAAAGGTTAGATGACCACTTGACAGATATATTATTGAAGAAATTTTACTTGTTTTTCAGGAGGGAACTGGCTTTACTTGGCCACTTATATCTTCCCCATTGGAGATTCTGGGATCCTGAGAATCTTGCCTCTATTGGAGGTATGATCCTATAATCAATACAAGAGTGCTTACACATGGTTGGTCTTTTAACTCTGGGAGACTGAAACAATGAAAAAAAAATGTTGAAAACTCTAGATACTTTTGCACAGAAACGAGAGGGAAGCCTCTCTCCATCGACCCAGTTCATAGGCTTTTCTGGGAGTATTTTAATTTCCCATGAACTCATTATGCTCTTTCTTCCAAATGTACAACCATTGTCTGATATTCTCCCGTAGGAGGCAAGTAGAACAGGGTTAATCGTCCTTAATATACAGGATGGGGAAACCAAGATGTAGAAATCTCCATGGACTAGTTCCCAGTCACACAGAAATTCAGTAGACAGGATAAGAATGCTGGTCTTCTGCCTCCCAGGTCAGATCTCTTTCCTCAAATCTATTGTTTGTAAAATAACTATGTCTAGCCATTTGGTCAGGAGTGCCCTGGAACTCTGGTAGGTACACATAAGCAAGTAAGAGAGAAGCTGACTAGTGGTTGTATTCTTCTTCTTTCTGCCCTTCACCATTCAACCTACAGAAAAGGAAATAGGTTTGCCCAACTGGAGAGGATAGTATCCTTGCCATGAAGTTGAATTTCAATTGGTACAGTAGAAAAAAGAATGAATCTCGACTCAATTTCCACCTCTGCCAGTTACTACCTATGTAAACCTTGTATAAGTGGCAATGTCCCTGGGCTTTAGTTTCCTCAACTATTAAAAAGAAATGGTTGAGCCCAGGGACATTGCCACTTGTACATGATCTACACTGGGTCTGTGTTCAGAGGGTAGGGCAAGTGGCTGGTGTCCTGGTCTGCCACTGGGAGTTGACCTAAGAAAGAGACCTTGACTCTTTCTCCCTTCAGAGTTCACTTGGTTATATAGATCTTTAAGCCCAAGAGAAAACTAGTTGTTCTTAGTGATTTATTAGATGGGTTCCAGAAAGGGAAAAGGGAGAGAGAGATAGAAGTGGAAGGAGAAGAGGGATGTTCAGATGGAGGATTCTGAAGATCTAAAATTAATGTGGAAGAATGAAATGAGAGCTGGTGTTCAAGCTTGGAAGATTGAAGTTTAAGTTCTTCTTGGGACTTGCCACATACTGCTTATGTGATATTGAAAAAATCTTCTAGTCTCTCATTGCTCTGATGAAAATCCCATAGTTAATCTTTTAAAATAGATTAATAATAATTACTATTAAAAAGGGGTTTTGGTGACTTTTCTAGGCATGTGGTATTGGAGTTGTTGAAAAAGGAAAAAAAAATCATATGATATGATGTTACACTAATAGAAGTATATTATCCAGGGCAGTGGAAGTGACCACCCTGTACAGATTCCCTTATTAGAGCATATATGGAAAATTGAGTTTAATTCTAGAGTTCTTAACCCAGAAAATATCCAGAAGAAAGTGAGACCAAGATGGTAAGAGGACTAGAAACTGTGTTATATAAACTAGGATGGACCTGAGACATGAGCTGTTCTCTCTTACTGTCACAAACTTTGCTGTAGCTAAATAGAAAAATAGCTACAAATCCCCCAAATTTGAGGATAAGGGAACTTAAGTCCAGAGAAAGGTAATAATTTACCCCAATTTGAACAAATGAAAAGTTATACCAAGAACTGAACACATCTCTTTCAAATATTTTGGGTACTCAAAGAAGAGATATCTCAGAGGAGTCAAGACAGCTGTCAGGAAGACCTCTCATTTTAAAGGAAGTAAAATTTAACTGTATTATTTTGTGCTTGGTAGAAATTCAGCAAACATCAAATTGATAGTAATGGTCAAGATGTGTATAGCCCTGGAAGATTTACAAAACCTTTTGCATGACATTTCCTTTAATCCTCATAACAAATCTGTGAAATGGGTGCTACTTTTATCCTAATTTTCAAAATGAGCAAACTGAGACAGAGAAGATGAGACAAAGGGTCATACAACTAGTAACTAAAGAAAGATTTGAACTCATGGTTTCCCTACTTCAAGTCTGGTGCTGTCTACTACCCTACCAAGTTGTCCTGGATGGTGTAGAGAATTCAAGGGAAAACATTATAGGGAGTTATAGGGAGTCAGATTTTAGTTCAATATAGAGAGTAATTTTTAAAAATCAACTGCATTCTATTTAACAAACATTTTTTTGCACTTATGTCTGGCATTGTGCTATATTCTGGGAATAATGAGATATGACTAATGTTGGAATGGCCTGCCTTATGGAGGAGTGAGCTCCCAGTCAATGGAAATGTTCAGAGAAAGGCTAGATGGCTACTAACTTGTAACAGAAACTGAAGAAGGGACCCTTGAATATAGTGGACTATTTGAGTATATGTTCTTTAAGTTTCTATAATTTTGTGACTCTGATGCCCAAGTCCCAAACTAAGCTCACAGTCAACATATAGAACCCTTAGGGCCTAAAGCTGTGTTCTTGTGAATTCCCAGTGACCAGTTTATAGCCCCATAGACTCCAGACCAAGTCTGAGACCCTCTGAACTCCATAAGCACCCGTACCTATACTTCAAACCCATAGCTGAAGTCTGGGGTCCCTCTGGTGGTTCGAGTATGCCACTGTAGCCTTTCCTCTCAGAAACAGATTTTTCAAGGTACCTAAGGAGCCACCCAGGAGGGAAAAAGAAAACTTTGTGAAAATGAAACCAGTCTACTTCCTGAAATCATAGAATTTAAGAACTGGAAAGGGAGTCAAGAAGATATTTAAGGATGTTTGATGCAAAGATGTCCAGCCTGACCACTTTGTCAGAGGGGAGAGGGGAGATCCAGGAAGGTGGGATCATATAGCTGATCAGTAGCTGAATGAGATATGGAAAAAAAAAAAGAAAAAAAGCATTAAGTAGGGAGGCCAAGTGACAGTGGGTCTAAAAATAAAATAAAATAGAAATCCTTAAGAGAGGAAGCTGGACCAGTATTATTTGAGTTCCTTTTCTCTTTTGGGATAGCTTGGATGATTAGAGTTACTGTTTAGTCTGACTCTTCATGATCCTATTTGGGGTTTTCTTGGCAAAGATACTGAAATGGCTTGTCATTTCCTTTTCAAGCTCATTTTTCAGATGATAAAACTGGGGGCAAACAGGATTAAATGACTTACCCAAGATCATATAGCTGGTGAAGAGTAGAGACAAAATTCAAAATCTTCTCACTGAACCACATCCATTGTTAATGAGCTCCGTTATATTTGCCCACATTTCCAGGTGTCAAAGCATCAAATCTAAATCTATTCTCATTTAATCCTCAGGACAACCCTATGAGATGGGTAGTACCAGTATTCTCTTTCTCTTTTTTACATACAAGGAAACTGAGGCTTAGCTTCTTTATAGTTTTAAAAATATTTTATTTATTTTTTTCCAACTACATGCAATGGTAGTTTTCAGTAATCATTTTTGGAAAGGTTTTGAGTTTTACGTTTTTCTCCCTCCCTCCCTTCCTTTCCCTTCCCCCTACCCCTGACAGAAAGCAAATGTAGGCTGTACATGTATAACCATACTAAACATAGATCCATATTAATCATGTTGTGAAAGAAGAATCAAATCAAAACAGGAAAAAACATTAGAGAGGGGGAAAAGATATAATACTAAGATGAATTAGATGAATTTTAAAAATTGAAGCTGGTAAGCTTTGGTCTGCATTTAAAATTCCACAGTTCCTTCTCTGGATATGGACAGTATTTTCAATCACAAGTCTTTTAGAATTGTCTTTAATTATTATACTGCTGAAATGAACAAGTCCATCATAGTTGATCAACACCCAGTATTTCTTTTAGTGTGTATAATGTTCTTCTGGTTCTGTTCACTTCACTCAGCATCAGTTCATGCAAATCTTTTCAGGCTATTCTGAAGTACTTTTTCTCATAATTTCTTATAGAACAGTAGTGTTCCATCACATTCATATACCACAATCTGTTCTGTCAATTCCCAATTTATGGGTATTCCTTCAATTTCCAATTTTTTTGCCACAACATGTGGCTTTTTTTAGGTTTTTGCAAGGCAAATGGGGTTAAGTGGCTTGCCCAAGGCCACACAGCTAGGTAATTATTAAGTGTCTGAGGCAGGATTTGAACTCAGGTACTCCTGATTCTAGGGCAGGTGCTCTGTTGGCTTTGCCACCTAGCTGCCCCAACATGTAGCTTTTATACCCTTTTTAACCCTTTTTTAAACCCCTTTACACAATCTCTTTGGGAAACAGACATAGTGGTGGTATTGCTGAATAAAAAAGGTATGTACAGATTTATTGCCCTTTGGGTGTAATTCCAAATTGTTCTCCAGAGAGGTTGGATCATCTCACAATTCCACCAACAGTGCACTAGTGTTCCAATTTTCCCACATCCCCTCCAGTAATAATTATTTTCCTTTTTAGTCATATCGACCAGTCTGATAGGTGTGAGGTGGTTTGAGACTTAGCTTCTTAATGAGTTGTCCAAATCTAACAAGTGGTGAAACCCCAATTTGAACTTGGAACTTTGGCTTCCAAGTTCACTGATATTCTTCCTATATAGCTCACTGTTTGACCATCCAAAGATTCCAAAAGGCTCAGATTTTTCTTATTCCTTGGGAAAGAACCAAAAGTTCAAGTTTGCCTGAAGTCCACTAAGCACCAATGATGCTAGACTTATATTATTACCAAGGCAACAGAAATGAGCTAGGCTGAGAGGTTCAGCTCAGGAAGATGCTACTCAGACTCTGTGTGAGGATGCAAATAACAATCTCTCAGAAAATAGCCAAACAAGGTTCTGGGAGACTTGATAATACAACTTCCAACCCACTCCCATTCTCTGATCCTTTGGGATGAGTCATTTCTAAGAGTCTTAGTCTTTTGCAGATAGCCCTTGACTGGTGATTCTTCAATTACAGGTGATATTCTGATTGGAATTGAATTCCTGATCCTCTTTCAAATCCTGTGACCCTGTCAAATTTCCTGGTCCTATGTATATGTATATATGCATGTATGCATGTATACATATATGTATAAATGTAAACATGTATCTAGAAATTTAAATTTAGGCTTATAAACAAAACATTCGAGTCCTAATGTTTATAAAGCAGCTTTCTCAACAACGTGGTGACATCATCCATGCAAAAATTACTGTTCCCATCTTACAAATGAGGAAATTAAAGATCTGAGACGTTTTTAGCAACTTGTCCATAATCACCTAGCTAAGAAATACCAAATTTTCTAGACTTTTAGTCTAGGTATATTTCACTGCAATATTCATTGCTATAAAGAGACAGAGCTTATGGGTATACTAATTTTGCAAATTCTGATAGGAATGTAGGATTCAGAGCTGGTAGAGACTAAAAATCTGCTAGTCTAACTCTCACATTTTTAGAGGAGGTAACTGAGGTTTCTAGAAGGTAAATGACTTATCCAATTCCATAGGACTAGTAAGTGATTGAGCTGGCACTTGGTACCAGATCTCCTGATTTTTCTTTTGGTGAGTTTTCCTATCAGGTTGCCTTTCTTAAGCTAATTTATGATCTGCTGACAGCGGGAGTCAGTTTTGATGCAAGAATTTTTCCCTGTGTTTAAGAAAAATGAAGGAAGACTATTTTATGTCTTACCCTTTTGTTGCTTAGACTTCCACAATGCAGAATTCACTCCCTCATACATAACCACAAAAATTATAGGACTGAGTAATCAAGAGCAAGAGGCGATAGTGCCATCTCCTCCCCTCCTCCCATTCCCATCTCCTCCATCCCACCCCCTGTGCTGACTGGATGATGCAGCCAACAGAAGCTGAGAGAAGCTGCTGCTTCCTGGGGTGAAGAATCTTACCTGTAAAGAAGATAGATTGTGGGAGATTGCCAATAAAGCAGGAGAAGGAAGATAGAAGGGAAGGAGAAAGGAAAAGCTTTCCATGGAGGTGGGGGGAAGGGGAAATATAATTTGTTGTACCTTAAGGGAGCAGGATGGATAACATTCAGCATGCCTGATCTCTAGTATTGATGCTGTTAATTGCTCCATGGTCCTGGGGCTCAAGTTCTATGGGAGACTAGAGTTTTGTTCTCTTCTATGACTACAAACTGTACTTCTAACCCTAGGCCAACTGCCTCACAAATAGAGCTGACCTGGTGGACTGGGAAATAATCAATATGATGTGATTTCAGAGGATATAGGAAAGCTGCTCCTCCTACTCAAAAATATATCTATATTTCTAAGTAATCTCTCATTTGGGATCCATTAATTCTCAAAATTTTATTATCAGAGATTTTTTTCTTTGGGATAAGCATTTTCTTTACCTGTAATCCTCAAAAAATCAAAACAAAACAATTCTTTATAGGAGAGATTGCATTTTTCAGTCATGAATTATGAGAATATCATGCATTTTTAGCATTTTAAGGTTTCTCAAGTACAAGAGATAAGTGGTATAAGTATGTCCATTATATAGATAGGGAAACTGAGAATGAGAGAAGCTAAGTGACTTCTACTATACATTAACATGAGGTAGTTTGTTACATGATTTCTCATTAACAGAAGGGTTTAGAGAAAGATAGAATCCTATAGGGGATGTAGTAAAGAATCACTGAAAGGACATGAAGAGGAAAAGCAAAATGATGATATGGTATAGCCCTTGAGTAGTCAAGAAAACTTGGTTCTAATGGCAGTCACTGTGTGCCCTTGGTTAAGTCACTTTCCTATTGCAGATTTCAATTTTCTTATCTTTGAAATGGAGGTGGATGAACTAATCAAAGCTCCTTCCATTGCTATCATGAGATGAGTTTAATGATCAAATTCATACATTGTCTGCTTCATAATTTTCTTGGATCAGCCCTGGTCTCATATGATTTTTAGAGGGTTAAGAAAGAGAGTGTGGTATAGATCAGGGTCAATTTTCTTTTTTACTAACAAAACAATTTTCACTTTACTGATGGCAGGTCATTATAATTGTTTCCAAAGGACATCATTATTATTTTTGTTACATTATTGTTCTACCCAGAGTATATAACCAGGGTGGAGATGGGAGAAAGAAAAATAAATGGGAAAGAAAATTTTAGAAGTCACATCTTCCACTAGACAGTGTAAGGAGTATGACAGTCTCAGTGACTGGTCCCTTGCATTTTATATGTGTTATCAGTTGTCACTAATCCAAAAGCAGGAGGAGGGAACTAGGGCACTGGAAACTGAAGATGTAATCACAATGGGAAATTGGAGAAACACCACACCAAGGAAATTGGTAAGGTTATGTTCCTGGGAGTACCAAAACCTAAGGATGATGTGGGTCAATGAGAGGAACATCTCAAAGCACATTATATGGGTGAGCTGAGGTGGTAAACTAAGGTAAGATGAAACCAGGACCTTATAGGTAAAACAAGACAGATCTGCATGGAGATTCAGTGGTCAAAGTGAAAGAAGATAACTTGCTATATAACAATGCCATAATTTTGTGAAGCTTCTGTTTAACAGCTATCAATGGATATATTTATCTGTTGTCCATTCCAGGGATTCACTTGGGAAGATTCAGTATCTCACTAAGGTTATTATCTTTTCCATCTCAACTCAAATAAAAAAGTTTATTGAGGGGTTCCTTTATGGAAGACACAGTGCTAAGCATTTCACCCTAATCCCCCACCTCCTCTCTCATCACTAATCCCCACATTAAGGAAAGAAAAGAGAAGGGGAAGGAGATGTCACAGGGAGCAAAGAATCATGCTCAATCCATCAACTTAAAGCAGATTCTTCCTGGGGTTCTTCTCCAAGGGCCAGAGCCAGATGTAGAAAATAGTTAGAAGGGCCATTCACATTTGCATTTTATTTGCATATTATTTGCATAGGCCTACACTGACATACGGTTTATTCCCAGGCAATTTTCAAGTTAAAATGTGATTGCTGCAGCCTTTGGGGTTGTCATGGTTTGATTTTCCTCTTCTTCCTTCCTTCTCACCCACCCACTGAGCCCTGACACTAGAATTTCCAGTAAGTATGGTACGTGTTAGGCAGTTATAGGAAGATGGAGAGAAGTTAAATAGACCTCAGGGGGGACCCACTGAAAAAGAGGAGGGAGAATAGAAAAACTTGAGTACCATCAAGGGTCCAGTAAGTCTCAAGAAGCAACACATCCTCCCCACCTTTACCAAACTTAGGACATTTCAGTTCTGCTGTCTGGTTACAGCCTAGGTTGATTTTCTAAGGAAATGGCTCCTTTTGCAGGAAATTGGTAGTGAGTCATTCACTTTTCATGTTTAATGTGGCAACACAATGCCAAGGTTGTCCCCTTGGCATCAGGGGATATAGAAACCTGTTGTTTGTTGTATAAGTCTGGGCTATACAGACAGTCTAACCCATGGGCTCACCCAGTCTCTAGCCCCAGCCTTCATTTCTCTGAATCAATCAATCAAGAGGAATTTTTTTTTAGGTTTTTGCAAAGCAAATGGGGTTAAGTGACTTGCCTTAAGGCCAAACATATAGGTAATTATTAGGGGTCTAAGGGTGGATTTGAACTCAGGTACTCCTGACTCCAGGGCTGATGCTCTATCCACTGCATCACCTAGCTGCCCCAAGAGGAATTTTTAAAGTGCCCACCATGAGCCAAGGCACCATGCCTTGGGAATAAGCATTGGAAATACAAAGAAAGACAAAAGTTAGTCTCTATTGTAGAGGAGCCCACAGTCTAAGGTGGAAGATGACCTACAAACAACCTAACTAGATATAGGATAAATTAGAGATAATACACAGAGGGAATCAATATTAACAAGGGACTGGAAAATGTTTCCTGTGTTTAACTGTCTTTCCTACTCCCCCTCACTTCACTTCTTTTTATTTTTCTTTACAGAATTAATTTTCCTGTTCTTTTTGTCATTGTAATCTTTTCCTGAAGCTTAATAAATATCATCAAGGTGGCTCAGTGGATAGAACACTGGACCCGGACTCAGGAAGACCTATGATCAAATTCAGTCTCAAACATTTGATCACTGTGTGACCCAAGGAAAGTCACTTAACTTCTGCCTCCCTCAAGCTTCCTTAACTGTAAAATGAGAATGATAACAGCATCTACATTGCAGGATTGTGGTGAGGATCAAATGAGATAATAATTGTAAAGTGTTTAACACAGGGACTGGCACCCTAGCAAGCATTGTATAAATGATGATTTTTCTCCCCTTCACTAGTTGATTGACTTTTGAGATCTTTCCCAATATTGTTTATAAGATTGAAAAAGTAAACTGGATTCCCTTCCCCTCCCTTCATCAACTTAAACAAAGGTTACTTGGTCCTTCATTTTGTTGTGGGGTCTGCATTAGACTAGTTGTCTGTGACAAATGGGAAATAAATTGTTCTCATTCATTCATACATTCACCAAAAATTACACATTCACTGTGTGTAGAGCACACCCTAGGCCCTGTGGGACATATCAGTATTTGTTCATTGCCTAAATGTATTTGGCACTGTGCTGACTGTGGACAGAGAGGCAAAAGTGAAGCTATCACTGTTCCCCAATTTATAGAACTAAGAAGAATTATATTAAAAAAAAGTTACATGAAGTCCAAGGAGAAGGGTCATCACCATCGGGATTTGTGGGGAATAGGCAGGGAGATCAGGGAAAGCTTATTTAGATGAGGTAGCTTTTGAAGTGATTTTCAAAGAGTAAAGAGTAGGGAAGAAGCATTTATTAAAGACCTTTTATGCAAACCAGGTGCTTTTTAAATATTATTTCATTTGAACTACAAGGTATATATAGTCAACATGTTTAGTCTTGTAGTTAAGGAAACTGAAACAGAGATTGTCACAACTAGTAAAGGTCTAAAACTAGATCTGAATTCATATTCTTCTGATTCCAGGTCCAACACTTGGATCTATTGCATCACCTTACTGTGCAAATGGTGGGTAAGATTTTGACAGGCAATTGAGGAAGGGATGCTTGTCCACATTGATGTTTAACATCTTGGGGTCTAAGTCTAAGGGGTCCATCATCAGAATGCAATTTAATTCTTGATTTTTGATGAATTATAGATTCAAGTCTCAATCAGTTATTATATTACTGTAAGTCTGTAAGGTTTTTAATTCCATCAGGAGTCTCCAAATACTTTAGACCAATGAGATATAAGAAAGAATAGGAAATCCTCAGGGAGATTACAGAAACTTTAGCACAATTCACTCCATAGGGACAGTTCTCCCCTTGTAGCTTCCCCATCTTCTGAGGGAGGAAATTATTAGCAATTCAAGGTCAGACTATCAGATTTTTTGCTTTTACTGGAGGAAATCACCCATCATTACTTAGGTAAGAAGACTTGTCTAAATAACAGGTAGTGAAAATTATAAATTGATGTGGGTGGAGAAATGTTTCCATATGGGATCTGCCTAAGCTTCTTGTAAACTCTCTGAGAGCTTCTTTCTTTCTCATATTCCTAGGACTATGCTAGGTACCCTTTTGGTTTTTATACACACTCACTAGAATAGTAATATTTCTATGTCATTTTATGTGACTTCACTTGACACTCACTACAAATGGTACCCCTAGGGTACACTACTGCTCTCATCTCTTTGACAATCCTCTGACCCTGGAGATGCTTTGAAAGAGTCATTTTTAAAAATTTGTCAATGTCTTTATCCTTTTGCTTTCTGTCCATATCTTTTGTGGTATTAATCCCCTTGCTGGATTGGGTGTCCTCTTCAAAGTTAATGGACACCCTTCTGAGTCCTTCAGTTTGGTCACAGAGGATGTGTTACAGACCATGATCCCTGAAGGGAGACCCTTCTTCACAGATCTTCTTGGTCAGCACTGAGTCATCACTCACTTCTCTGGCTGGTCTCTCAGCTGATCTGAGCCGTCTGTTACTAATTTACTGTATGCATGTCTGTGTCTCCTCTGCTTGAATACAGGAGCCTACTCAAGGATTTTTGACTCCCTCCCCCACTTCTTTCAGAGCTAGGAAGGCATCAGGAGTTGCCCCTCCTCCCTTGCAGTGGACAGAAGATGATATCATAACTTTGTGTTTATACTTCTCCTATGCATTGATCATGTTCTAATCTAGAATGCACTTATCTGGGGAAGTAAAGGGGGACTCCCTCCCCCAACATGAAGGGCAGCACAGACAAGGTATTCTGAAGGTCTGTATTCACAAGTGCCTGCCAAAGTATTTATCTTGAAAAGTCAACCAGAGGACACAATTGATTAAAAGGAAAGGCAATATAAAGAAAAAAAATTTTAATTCCCCCTATAAATATGGGACACATGTATATGTACTTGTGCATATATATGTAGGTGTACACACATATGAGTCTCATATGTATGTTATATTTATCTAGATGATATGTTTTATATGTATTACTTATATAGATATGATTTTTATCTATATAAGATCAATAGGAAAATAGAATAAATTTAGGAAATATGTGTGGAAAGGCATGCATTTAAAATACATGTGGCTAATGTTTATTCATGGAGAAGTATGGATTTAAAAAAAAAAGGACAGGGGGCAGCTAGGTGGCACAGTGGATAGAGCACCAGCCCTAGAGTCAGGAGTACCTGAGTTCATATCCAGGCTCAGACACTTAACAATTACCTGGCTGTGTGGCCTTGGGCGAGCCACTTAACCCCATTGCCTTGTCAAAAAAAAAAACAACTAAAAAAAATAGGATGAGGAGGGGCCAAATCATGCCTTTAATATTGCAGGGCTACTGATGTCTTCTAGGGTATGATTGCACTGCTCTCACCAGTTCTGCTTCTTGCCACCTCACACCAAAAGCATGATATTGACCGGGCACATCTCAGTGGCCATGTCATTTGCTTTTGGACATAAAGCATTCCACAGACTGGCATTGCCTCAGTGGACACAGTGATAGAGTTTCTCTGGGATTCCAACCCCTAGCTTTTCCTGATGTCCTTGGCTATGGTGCTTTTCCTCTTCCTCACAAGAATAGTTTCTGCCTTTGCTCCCTTAGTCACAAGTCAGAAGCTTAAAAAAAAAGGTCTTTTGATAGAGTAGCTGCCCCAGCCATGGATCAGCAAAAGACTTCCCTAAGGAAAATATATCTCAGCATTTAACCTTATAGAATGACTGTCTCTTATCCCTTTGTCTCACTTAGGAACCCTAATCACTAATCTTTTTAGAACAAAAAGTTGATACTCTTCTAAGAAATGAATTTTCTAAGTATATAATTTTCATTCACTGAAATTTCTGAGGAGCGGGGATTGCTAGTGTTATGAACTCATGAACTCAAATGTAGTATGCTTTCCATTAATTATCAGCAGTGATGGATTTGGAACCAGATGAATTGGATCCAAAGTCACAGTGTACATAATCTTGCACAAGTCATTTAATCTCTCCATGACTCAGTTTCATCATCTATAAAATCAAGGGGTTGGACCAAATTATTTCTAAGATCCTTTCCTATTCTATAATTCAATAGGACATTTTAGACTTTCATTGAAAGGATTAACAGGAAGGATGAAATTAGAAGTTAGAGGTAAGTAATCCAAGAAGTAAGGGGAGAAGCGTAAGAACCTAGATTCCCATATCAGATCACACTTACTCTAGCATCTATGAGTAAAGACTTCTACAGTGCTCCCAAGTAAGTCAAATATTGTATAGTGTCAAAATACACCTGAATTAGGGGGCATGGATATTAGAATTAATTAATTAACATGTATTAGTTTATTTCTTTATTACTATGTGCCAGTCACTAGACTAAGAACTGAAAATAAAAACAATAGTCTCTGCCCTCAATAGCCATAATTACAGATGGATGAAGAAGGCAACATGTAAATGATACAAACAAGAAATATACAGAGCAGATATTAGGAGTAGCTAGGTAGTTCAGTGGATAGAGCACTGGCTTTGGAATCAAGGAAGAGTTATGTTCATGAGTTCAAATCTGACTTCAGACAACTATTAGCTATGTGATCCTGGGCAAGTCACTCTTAACTCTGTCTGCCTCAATTTCCCATCTATAAAATGAACTGAAGGAGGAAATGGCAAATCACTACAGTATCTTTGCCAAGATAAAAACAAACAAATGAAAGTAGCAACAAAAGAAGAAAGTGAGGACCAGGAACAGCTTCCTTCAGATAGAAGTCAAAGATGTAGTTGAGTAGAGAGTAATCTAGGCATGGGATATAGCCAAAGTAAAGGTGTGGAAGATGGGAGATGGTGTGTTGTCCATGAAGGTCAGCAAATAAGCCAGTATGTCTAGATTGTAAAGTTTGTGGAGGGGGGAAGGGAGTTCACCTTTTGCCCTCTGGATGAGGGGCAAGACATAAAAACCTGAGCTCCAGTTCAGGGCCTGCTCAGTTTTCTCTGACCATGGCCTGGCCAAGGCTTCTCTCTCTCTCTCTCTCTCTCTCTCTCTCTCTCTCTCTCTCTCTCTCTCTCTCTCTCTCTCTCTCTCTCTCTCTCTCTCTCTCTCCGTTCAAATGTCTTGTAACCTTTTTAAATAATTTTTTGTTTTACTTATACCCATGCTTTCCCAGTCTGAATAATGATTTCTCATAGCAGAATTGAACCCAAGTAGCCAGAGGCTACAGAAAGGTAGCAAGTAGGCAGGTTGAAAAGAAAATTAAATGCCAAAGGACTTTATAGCTGATCCTAAAACTTCTTTCACATCTCAAGTGTAGTAGGTGGTAGTTAGTTCCTGTCCTAATTTCAGGTAGTAAGTGATACAAATGTCTGACCCATTATAATCAAAGGATATTATAAAAAAGTTCATATATCTAATTAAGGATAAAACTCCAAACACAAGGTAAAGAGATCTTGTGTTGTTATTTATATTTCTAGTTTAGTGAGTTCAGACAAGACTTACCCTCTTTTCCCTTTTGCTTTACAGATGCAACCAGAATGGAGTAGAAAATTTGACATCTCTTAGGTGAGAAGCTGTGCTTTTTATAGGATCAGGAGCCTGCCAGGGAGTGGGTCATTAGTACAAAATTTTTCATTATGCATGAAACAAAGATATTTTTTCAACATTAGCTGTCAACATGACAGGGGCTATTGGTCAGCAGCTTCCCTTAATTCCTCCATGGCTCATAACCATTCCTGCTGCACTGTCTAAGGACTTCCCCCTTGAAAATCGACTCTGGAGAGGGGATACTCAAAATTAGGAAACTTGCATAGGCTGGGCTATGGCCTATTATATAGGTAGGCATTCTTTCTCCCACTCCTTCCTGGGTATTCTTTTTGAAAACAGCAAAGTATGGTAAAGGACAGAGCTCAAGTAAGGTCCAACCTCCATCACAATTGGAATGTGGGAACTATTTGCATTTGCATCTGGTACTCCACTGCTCTTATGATGACCTTGGGCTGTCTCACTCTGGCACTCCTCATTATGATTCTCTGTCCCTTCTCTAAACAATTTACCTTTTTTGTGACAAAATTATGTCCCACCTTCCCAACTTAATAAAATTTTTAAAGTCCTACTCTAATGCCTTCTTCTCCATAAAGTCTTTTCTATATACTCCTCCCATAACTATACTACTCTGGGACATTCTCTGGGATTATACCAGGTACTTCTTTAATGAAGTATATCATATAAATTTTCCTTTTGATTTGTTCCGACACTTTCAGATTTATTTTTATTTTTTTCAAATAATCAAAAATCAATTTTTCTCCCTCTTTCATCCCTTTTCCCCAAAATGTTTCACATCCTTTTGTTAAATACTTCATATAATGTAATTTAAATCTTATTTCCCAATAGACTATAAGCTTTGTGTGGTCCCTGACCTTGCTTTATCTGAACCACGTGTCTATCTCTTCCAGTGCCTAGGGATTGCCTGAGAACTTAAAAGAAAATTGTAAGATAAATAAATGAATGAAACTGGTTTGATTGCATTTCCTGCATTTCTCAGGTATGTAGGATATTCTGACAATGTGAAAGCCTGACCCAAAGACTTTCATTTGAGTTTGTGAGAAATTCATTCTACTTTCTCTATCTGAAAAACAATTTGAGGAAGCTTATAGAGTTTCAGGAAGAGTTAACAATGACTCAGAGGAAAGGGAAATTAGCTCTTATAAAAAAAGATAAAAAGAAAAGTGTGTGTGTGTGTGTGTGTGTGTAGAGGCAGGCTTAGCTTAGTGAAAAGAGGACTGAATGAGCTCAAGGAAGTGTTGTCATGAATTAAGGAGAGAATCATTGAGTCTTCATTTCACCTTATGTTAATGGAAATTTAGCATAATATGGACCACATTAACTTTGGAAAGTGAGTAGTATCCTTTTTACTTCTTTCCTTCACAAATTAACCAAAACTGTTTCCTTAGAAAATCATTTTGGGCTACATAACCAAGTACTTGTATTGAAGTATTTTACAATGGGCTGCTGAGACCTGATAGTGATGTTGATAGGATACCTTTATCTTCCTCAGTTTCAGTGATTTTATGGTTCTAAGTAAAGTTGAACAAAGGAGTAGCAAAGGAGTCAGGTTGATATGGTATAGTGTAGTTGATACAGAGAAATATGGACATGGGGGTGATGAGATCAGTTGGAGACAAATCTTTTGTTTGCATTGTTAAGGGAATTTTTCTTCCTCTTTTATCATCTAATTTAGGTCACATCTGTGGGCCTGACCTTCAACCTGATTTAGATTGCCTGGTCTTCTGTTGGTTAAGCCTGGAAACAGGTCCTGGAAACACCCAAGACCACCCCAAAAGGCAAAATCTCCAGTGCAGGACTTGGGTCACTCCCAGGTCACTACCCCTTCCCATGGACTCTGGAAGAGAATTTAAGGAGGTTGAGGAAGGGGCTTATTCTTTTTTACCTTCTAGACTCCTGCTGAAATCCTGGTCAGCTGGCCTGGCCAATTTAAACAGCAATCCACCTGGTCTTCTCTTTAAACTCTTTTTAACTTTTCTATTAATTTCTTAATATGTTGTAACTTCTTTTAATAAATCTCTATCTTCTTTCCAAAACCTGCATTCCCAAATCTGTCTTGATAAATTGTGGGGCAGAACCAAACCCAGGAAAGAAATCACTGACTGCATAGTGGGTAAGCTCTGAACTTAAAACCAAGATCTAGCTCAAATCTTGCCATAGATACTTTCCAGTTGTGTGATCCTGTGCAAGTAATTTCTCTGAGCTTTTATTTCTTCATCTGTAAAATAAGGGGATTGAATTCAATCACCTCTAAAATCCTTCAGCATGAAATCTTTGATTCTATAATCCCAATTTGAGTTGATTGTAGAGTAAGACTTTAATTTGAAAGAATTAAAATATGAACTCTGAAGAACACCTTCCAAAAGGAGGGGAGGCATGCATGCTGATGTATTGTTGAGAGGATAGAGGACTTCTCTGATTGATTTTCAGAGAATTTGACTGAAATTTATTTTCAGTACCTAGGATTAACTTCAAGATTGTCACTGACTCAAAGTCAAGATGAAGAAACTGGTCTCTTTATAGCCTATATTGAAGTGTCTATGAGATCACTTTACGAATAATCTCTTCTCAGGGCTTCCTTCCCCCCACCCCTTTTCTAGTTGATTACAAAAGAAAGATGAAAGAATTCTCCTTGCACATTCAGAAGTTGTTATTGTCCATTTTTAGGTCAATGAAAGTGTAACAACTGAGCATATACTCCAGAGAACAAAGAAAAAGGATTCATATATTCAAAATACTTAAAATAATTATTTTTGGACAAAATTGTAAACAAAGAAGATGCTCATCAGTTTGTAAGTAACTGAATAAAGTCTGACATGTAAATGTAATGGAATACTATCATGTTTTTTAAAATTATGAAAGGAGCATTTCACAGAAGCCTAGGAAGATTACTTTGAACTGAGGCAGAAAAAAGGGGCAGAACCAGAACAATTTATACAATAAAAATAATCTTGTAAAGACATACAGCTCTGAAAGACTTAGGAACTCTTATTGCAGTGACTAACCACAATTCCAAAGAACTCCTACTCACTACCTAACAGAAAGGTGATGTTTTCAAGGTGCAGAAAGAGACACACACATTTTTGGATATGGCCAATACAGAACTTGATTTTGCTTGACTATGCATATATAGTATATATATATATTTTTCTTTATCTCTTTTTTTAATTTAAAACGGTGAGGGAATAGGCAGGGAAAGAAATTTGATATCAAGGGGTGTAGGTATGAATCTTAACTCCACAATTTGTTGTTTGCTACCTATTTTTACTGGGAAAATCTCCAGACACCATCTTTTACATCTGTAAAATTAAGCGATTGAATCACATGATTTCTGAATTACTAACTCTCAGTGGGTGATACTGTAAATTGTGATAAACCCAGTTTTTTCAGTAAGAAAAGTAAAAGCACATGGAGGTCACCAGATATTCACCTAGGTTGGGTGAGAGGGGAGTTCCTTAACTTGAAACCATCAGTTACCATCTGTCTTTGTGGTGCAGGGAAAAGATGTAGAAAATTTTGAATGTGGCAGAAGCAAAATCTGTTGATTGGGTGGAGGTTCCCACTCTTGAGATTCTGCCTCCCTTGGACACTGTTGATTGTATCCTGTCTCCCCCGTTGTACCTTGACCTCCATTTCCCTCTTGACTTAACCTTGGCCTAGATACTGGAGGAAGGAAATGACTTGTTAAAAGTGAGCAGCAAGTGCCTTGAGACAGCAAAGACCAGCACATAGATTCCCTTTGGAAGTTATCTGGTCCAAGGTGAAAAGACCATACCTGAGTACCACCTACACTTGTCTACAATAGAGAGCTATTTAACAGGAAGTGTTGCCTCCTTGGGTCTCTTGCTTCTTCAATTTCCCATCCAGAAGGATCGGCCTTCTTTCATTAAACCATGTGGAGATGGGGTGGCTAGGTGGTGCTATGGATAAAGCACTGGCCCTGGAGTCAGGAGTACCTGGGTTCAAATCTGGTCTCAGACACTTAATTACCTAGCTGTGTGGTCTTGGGCAAGCCACTTAACCCCATTTGACTTGCAAAAACTGAAAAAAAAAACCATGTGGAGCTCCATGGGCTTCACCATGTGGTCTGGTTAACCCAAGCCTTACGGTTGCCTGCCCTTTTCTCTTTCTCTCTCTCTCTCTCTCTCTCTCTCTCTCTCTCTCTCTCTCTCTCTCTCTCTCCCCCTTTCCAAACTGCCAGTTCAATCAGCAACCCACATGGTTTTCTCTTCAAACTCTTCTTAACTTTTCTACCACTTTCTTATGTGTTGTAACTTCTTTTAATAAATTATAAATTTTTATTTTCTTTTCATACTTGCTTTCCCTGGTCTGAAAGTGATTCCTCACAGGCGGAATTGAACTCAAACAAGCCAGCAGTTCTTGAGAATGGACTTTTCCTGATAAAGATATGGCAGTAGTTGCAGCATTAATAGACACTGGAAGAAGAAAGTAGATACTTGCCTACATGCAGCTTGAATAGAGAAAACCTAAGAATGGATGTCCCAACCTTCAGGTTTGCCTCATAGAAAACAGGACATTTGAGAATCCCCAAATTCTACAGCTTGGTCAACAGCCTTCCTTGAAAGAGGTTTTCTTAACAGCTTTCCTTCTTGGAGAAGGAAAAATTCTCCAAAATTCTCCAAAATGGCCCTTGAAACTGGAGACCTAGAGCTACATAATGGGAGTGATTTAGTAGGTCTACCAACTGTCCCTATTATTACCAGAATTTCTGGGTCAGCTTAGGTCTGTTATTAAGGGGAATTCTTGTTCAAAAGTCCCTAGAGTTACCATCCAGGAGATAAGGAGACTAATGGACTGTTGTTATTCTTTATGTGTTTTTAAGTAGGTTTTTGAGCTACTTTGAGTCCTTTACATCTTAAGATTTCTCTGTGAATGTGACATAAAGACTTTCTCATACCTAGTATTCATCTACTATCAAGCATCTTTATGGAAATTTGGGATCTTCTTAATTATACTTGAGGAAGCCAAGACACAAGTTATACTTTAAGTTTATTTTGCTATAGATGGCATGAGACATCATGAGACAAAAAAGATCCCTTTGGGGTGAACCTGAAAGATTGAATCTGTATAAGCCCATTTTTTGAAGGGGTTTAATTGGAGAAGGAGGAAAAACATTGTAAACTTCATGAAGTAAGTTAAGGTATCTTAACTTGTGCCAGCATAGAACTCTAAACTCCACAGTACTTAATTAATGGTTATTGAAGAGGGGCAATGCCCATTGACGGTTCATTTCTGGGTCTCATGTGGTTGTCTCTATTTTTCTGGGTTTATCACAGTTTACAGTATCACCCACTGAGAGTTGGTAATTCAGAAATCATGTGATCCAATCATTTAATTTTACAGATGTGGAAGATGGTGTCTGGAGATTTTCCCAGTAAAAATAGGTAGCAAACAACAAATTGTGGAGCTAAGATTCATACCTATACCTCTTGATATCAAATTTAGTGCTCTTCCCACTGTGATTGCATAATTTTGTTAGTTCACCCAAGGGTAGTTAGGCTTTGGAGAATTGACAACACTGACTAAATATGGGGGATACATTATAAAACCATAATGCTGTAATATATGATTGTACATCATGGGATTTAGAGTTAGGTAGTTTTTAATAATCTTTTCTAGAAGAAGAAACTTATTCCTAGAGGGGAAGTGACTTTCCCAAGGTCAGTCACACAGGTCATAAGTAGCAAAGCCAGAATTGAGTTCAGGCTCTCCAGATCCAGTATGCGTATTGTATTTGTGAATGTAATATATACATATATGTATATAATATGTGAGGTATGGGTATATGTCTAGTGTCTATATATGTGGAGTATATTATGTATGTGTGATGTGTATGTATTTGTGATGTGTGTGGATTATATTATATGTTTATTATATAGGCATATGGAATACATGTAGGTGTGTGTCTTATGTGGGGGTTTATTTGTGCATGTTATATCAGGTATGTATGATGTGTGTATATGTGATATGTGATATATATATCACATGTATATATATGCATGCAGAGTGTGTGTGTGTGGTGTGTATGGGGTGTATATGTGTGCATGTGTGTGTAATGTGGTTTCTCTGTGTGTGCATATGTAGTTTCTCCATTAACAGTTAAAGAAACATTATGACAGATTTCTTCTGTGTCTTACAGCTTTCATATAAGATCCTCTCAATCTTTTAATGCAACAAGAAATGTCAAAATAAACAAACCACATCCTAGGGGAGAAATACACTTGGTTGTGGTTTCATTTTGAATTTGTACACAGCCAGTTCATAGTAAATAAGTATAGGGAGACTCTGAATTTATTTTTCCAACCCACGAGTGGCTTAGCAGATCAGATCCCCAGAGTGCAGTTGGCTACACCCATACCTCAGAATTTCAGTGATAACCCCAAGGGGCAATGAGGTTCTTATTACTGTTGCTATGAGCCATCATTTTGGCATGCTTCTTCCCAATGTCAATTACTATTGATTACTGTTCCATTATAATTAATTAGTAGTAGTTAGTATTTCTATTTGGTACCTCCACAGTATAATATTGATATCTACTTAATGATGTTTTTGTCATCAATTAACTATTGAAAGGGGATATTTATGGACAAGATAGAACAAGAACAAAATACAAACATCATTCCAAACCAGCTTTCAAATCTTCCTGTTACCACTTCAGGCCTTACAGAGAGTGGAATCAAATTCAAGAAGACTGCTACAAACTGTCCTCCCATCATTGGAGCTGATTATGTTAAGCATAGTTAATGGACCAGTCACTCCAGGACATATTGTCTTGTTTGCTGGACTGATTCACTGCTACCCTGGTCAAGCAGGGCTGGTTTCTCATTGGGCTACTACTGGTAAATTCTGCTGCTTCCTCTGACCTTTTAAAATTCACAGGGTCAGTTCTGCCTCCAATATTCCTCATTTAAAAGAAGTAAAGGACAAATACAACAGAGAGAGAGAGAGAGGACATAATAAGGCCATGTGTTCATGGGTGATATGGCAGTCTTGGTGGGAATGAAGGTCGGAGACCTCTCTCTACACCTTACAATATTTTTCCCCTTAATCACCACCTAAGAAAGAAGTTGGGTGGAGGAAAGAAAAAAAGTTATATTATAATATTAAAATATATTTAAAAAGAAAAGCAAATTGTACATAATAGATCTACAATTTCATGTGTAATCCTCTTCTTTTTTCTATTCTATTATGTTTTAGAAATGCTTATTTTATTTCTTAAGTTCAGAATAAAAAAAGAGGTTGAGTTTCTCTGCTGGAATTTTATATGTACTCTCAGTTCCATCTCAATAGCCAATTAAAAGACTTTTACACATACATACTTACACACTCATCTCAGAATACCTGTATGTGTCCTGAATTGGGAACATTGAGATCTGCTCCATCACATATCATAAGAGATATCTGGAAGTAAGCTCACCAAACTTCCATCAACAACAGGAAGACCTCCTTGTATGTGTTCTGATGACACATATCACATGCATGTACATGAACACACATACTTCATATATAACATCACAAACCATACTATGCACATATACCTATATCCCTCTGGCCAGTCTCCTATTTCATAAAAATGTAATCCTACCAAATTGTTTTTGACAAAGTTAATAAAATGAACCATTTGTTTATCCTAAATATTATTTTGAAAGAGGATAAGAAAGCAGGAAGGGAGGAAGGAAGAAAGATATACTTAGCCCCAACACTTTCCATCTTCATAAGACACCTCAGTGTATGTGTCCTTTCAAAGACCAAATAGATGTTCTTAGAATTCATGATTCTCTAAGCCTCAATTTTCTCATCTGTAAAATAAGAATTATAATCATCATAGAATTATCTTTACTGAGTTGTTATGAGGGAGACTCAAGTAAAGTAATGTGTTTAAAGTGATTTGGAAACTTTAAAGTGCTATATAAATTGCAGTTATTTCAATTGTTATTATTGATTCAACAGATACTTATTGAAAGTATTTATTATTTATGTGTGTATGTGTATATATATGTATTATATATATATATGTACATATATATATATATTTATATGTTTATAAGCAACACCAAAGCCAAGTGCTTGACTGTACTAAACATTGAATTATAAGTAGGTTATTAGATGATAGAACTGAATAGATCCCAGAGATCATCCAGTCTAAATATTTGCTTTTCAGATTAGGAAACTGAGACCCAGAGAGGTGAAAAATCATGGGAACACCAATTTAGAGCTTAAAAGGACCTTAAAAACCATCAAGTTCTACCTCTTCATTTTACAGATTGGGAAACTGAGAGCTAGAAAAGTGAAATGATTAGCCCTGAGTCACACAAGTGGTAAATGTCTAAGATAATGCTTATATTTGTGAGAAAAAAATCAACATAATTAGAATACTAACAAATCTTTGCTCAGAGATCTTTTTTTGTCCTCTTTCCACTGGTTTCTGAGAGAAATTAATTCCTCCCCTCCCTAATTTTGTTATGAAGAGATGAAGGGAATAAGCATTTATTAAGCACTTATGATTTGCCAGTGACACTTTACAAGTAGCTTATTTAATTTTAACAATGTGAAGGAAACATCCTTCACATTTATATGAAGTCTGAGGTTTGAGGTTTTGGGGTTGTTTTGTTTTTACTTACAGAGGTCTTTTCCAAAAATATCTCTCTGAGGTAAATCTATTATCCTTATTTTATAGATGAGACAGCTATGATCCAGAAAGGTTAAATAACCTGCTCACTGTCACACAGCTAATAAACCTTAGAGAACTTAATCTTCTCAACTTTAAGTGGGTTTGGCTTTTATTTGTTCCTCCTACTAGACATGTTGCTTCCATTAATCCTTTAAGTACACAATAAGGATTAGGAAGGCAAAATAAAACAAAATAGTTTATTAGAGGATTGGGGAAGGGGTAATTTTTTTTAAAGATACTGTAACCAGTAGGTGTCACTATCTGGTAAGGTATGTAGTATTAGAATGAACAGAGAAAACAAAAGAAAGGACTCCTTCTTTTGGTTTTCTTTCCCCCTCAGGAATACCTTTCTCCTCAAATGAATGATTGAGAAGGCATACTTTTGTCCTTTGGTCCAGACTTCTACTCTAATCAGTTTGGAGATGGATGCTTTCCTGAGACACATGAGTTTTAGTATCCTGATTTTGTCTTGCCAATGACTCCATTAGCTTATGGATAAATGGTCTTCAGTTATATACTTTGGCTATATTTGCTATTTAGGAGCTTTTAAAAATAATTAGCAAAATCAAAACCACACAATTATTTCTAAACAAGCTCATTGCTTATATAGTGAAGAAAGCCCTAGTATTCTAGAAATGGAGTTAATCCTCTGACCCTTTTGTTCCTGTATATTCCAAGCTAGCCACTGGTGTCCTCCATTGTACCCTCCTTTTCCTTTCATGCACTTAATTAACAAATGCAAGTCTCAGATCACTATGATTAATTAGTTTGTTGAAGACAAAATTAAGGAATAGAAAGAGCTTAAAAATAGAAAAAAATATGCAGAAATTACTTTCCTACTACAAGTGCAGGAAAGGTAGACAGGAACATCAAACTTCACAACTCTCAAAGGAATAATTACTGCCATCACTTTTGGTTCATTCTATCTACCTCCTCCAATTGTTTCCTCATGAGTAGAGGCTCTCACTTAACATTTGTACTCAGTAAGTTTGCATTTAAAAAATAGAGTGAGACACTGGATTTAGTATCCTAACCTAAATGTACAGTAACAGGCCATATTCACAAAACACAGTTTACATGCTTTCCTTAGGCTTATCCTTGAGTGGTAGTGAGGTTCTTTCATTTGTTGTTGGTATGAACTACCATTCTGATGTGTCAACTAGCAATGCCAATTGAAAGTGATAATATTTCCAATATCACTACAACTGAACAGCCAGGCTCTTCTACCACAAAAGGGCTAAAAAAACTTTCTCTTTTTTTCTTCAGCAACCATCATTGCATCTCCTACTCAATGATACATTCAGCCATCAACTCCCATCTGATATTTTTTCCTACCTCTTTCTAGTTCAGAATCTCTTGGAAGTCATTTCCCAGCTCAGAGCTTATGGCACCATCTGTCTGAGACTATAGTTCCCAGAATTCATAGTAAAGTTTTAGATTTATTTTCCCCTACCTGTAGGGAAATCCATCTGAGTAGCCAGAAGATTATAAAATTATGAAGTTTCAAAGATCTAAATCTCTTATTCCATTTAATTCACTTGAGTCTGACTACTAAATCTCTTCTCTAGAATGTCTCCTTGATGCCTTTCTCCTAAACTGAGTAGGGCAGGGAAAAAGTAACATTAGAGGAATGAGTATGTCCAATGATTAGTTAATAAAGATTTGATAGAGGTATTTCTTTTTTTTTTACTGATTTCTATTGACATATTATGGCTTATTTTACTTTCCTTAATTTTTTTTTTAGGTTTTTGCAAGGCAAATGGGGTTAAATTGCCCAAAGCCACACAGCTAGACCGATTTGAACCCAGGTACACCTGACTCCAGGGCAAGTGCTTTATCCACTGTGCCACCTAGCTGCCCTCCTTAATTTGTTAATTCACCATTAAAATAGCTAACATTCTTCTTATTATTATTACTTCCCTCTTCCCTGGAGTAAGGGTGGAGGGTGGGTAAGGAACCAACAAGCAGAAAAGTGGAAAAAAAGGAAGAAACATTACAATAGGAAAAGAGCCATTTTTTTTTTTTTTACTGTTAGAAATTAGTCAATCAGTAGGTTATGTGTTTAACAATGAGTTAGAACAAAACATCAGAAGACTGATCTGGAACTGACCTTATAGGTCATCTAATCTAGCCCTCACAGTTTATAGATAACAAAACTGAGGAGGTTTAGTGTCTACTTGCCTAAGACAGGGAGTAAGTAGAAGTACTAGAGTTTAGATAGTAGTATTGTGAGTCTAAATGCAGTATTTGTACTTTTTGTTGTTGTTTTTTTAGTTTTTTGAAAGGCAAACAGGTTAAGTGGCTTGCCTAAGGCCACACAGCTAGGTAATTTTTAGTGTCTGAGGTCACATTTGAACTCAGGTCCTCCTGACTCTAGGGCCAGTGCTCTATCCACTGGGCTACCTAGCTGCCCCTAGTATTTGTACTTTTAAAGAGGTAATCTCATCAGATATTAGTACTCTTTTCTGTGTTAAGGATACTTGTGCTTCAAATACTGAGCAATGATCTAAAAGCTCACAACTTTTTCCTCTGGATATTGATAAATTATGACTTTCAATTTTTTTTAAAGTTTCTATACAGATTAACACTCCCTCTGGACATCAATTTTCTCATCTGTTAAATGAGGGAGTGCAACTTAGATGATGTGAAGGTCCCCTCCATAGCTAAATCCTGTAATTTTATATTTATTTTATTTTTAAATTTTTTCCCCCCTAGCTGCATGCAAAAGCAAATTTCAGCCTTTACTTCCAAAACTCTGAGTTCCAAATTCTCTCCCTTCCTCCCACTTCTCAACAAAAAGAAAACAAGTTGCTTGGTATAGATTAAAAATATGTGACCATGAAAAACATTATTACAATAGTCATATTGTAAAAGTAAACATAATCCCCAAAGAGAAAAAGAAACCTCAAGAAAAATAAAGGGAAAAGAAAATGTGCTTCATCTGTATTCAGACCATCAGCTCTTTCTTTGGGAAAGATAGCATTCTTTATTGCTTCAAAAATGTTTTTTTCCCTGTTGGTATCGCTATTGTTCCTCTTGAAAAGTGTTGCATCTGACTACTCTTTCCCACGATCTTCCCTCTCTTCTATCACCTAACCAAACCACTTTTTCCTATCCCTCTCCTCTCCTATTTTCTTCTAAGGTAAGAAAGATTCTATACTCAAGTGAGTGTGTATATTATTTTCTCTAAGAACCACTTCCAATGAGAGTAAAGCTCTTTCCCCTTCCCCTTCTTCCACTCCACTGCAAAAGTTCTTTCTGCCTCTTTTATATAAAATAACTTACTCCATTTTACCTCTTCTTTCCATTTCTCCCAGTACATTCTCTTCTCTCATTAAATACATATTTTTATTATTTTATACCTTCAAATTCAATTCTCTCCTGTGCCTTGTCTTTATATGTTCCTTCTATCTTCCCTTAATAGATGAGAAAGTTCATAAGAGTTATCAGTATCACCCACCCATGTAGGAGTATAAACAGCTTAACAATATTAAGTGCCTCATAATTTATCCTTCCTATCCACCCTCTTTATGTTTTACCTGAGTTCTGAACTTGAAGATCAAACTTTCTGTTCACTTCTGGTTGTTTCATCAGGAAAATTTGAAAATCCCCTATTTCATTGAATGTCCACAGGGGAAACCCTGAAAGAGTATGTTCAGTTTTGTTGGGGTAGTTGATTCTTAGTTGTAATATAAGATCTTTCATTTTCTGAAATATCATATTATTTCAAGCTCTATGAGTCTGTAATGAAGAAGCTTGTTAAATCTTGTGTTATCCTGACCGCAGCTTCATGATATATGAATGATCTCTTTCTGGATGCCTATAATATTTTCTCCTTGACTTGGGAGTTCTGAAATTTGATTATAATAATATAATAATATAATAGAACAGAACAACATAATATATGCATATATGTATGTATATATATACATGTATGTAAAATATATAAATATACATTTTCATTTTGGGATCTCTTTCAGGAACTGATCTGTGAATTCTTTCAATTTCTATTTTACCCCATGCTTTTCAGATATCAGGATAGTTTTCCTGGATAATACCTTGAAAAATGGTAGCTAGGTTCTTTTTTGATCATGACTCAGGTAATCCAATAATTTTAAATTTTTCTCTTCTAGATCTGTTTTCCAGGTTATTTGTTTTTCTAATTAGATATTTCACATTTTCTTCTAGTTTTTTTATTCTTTTGATTTGCTTTTAGTGTTTCTTGATTTCTTCTAAAGTCATCATCTACCCTTTGTGTCATTCTATATTTTAAGGAATTATTTTCTTCAGAGAGCTTTTGTAACTCCTTTTCTATCTGGCCAATTTTCCTTTTTGAGGAATTCTCTCCTCATTATTATTGCTTTTTCCATTTGACCCAAATTGGTTTGTAAGATGTTATTTTGTTCAGTATTTCTTGGTATCTCCTTCCCCAAGCAGTTACTGACTTGATTTTCATGTAATTCTTGTAATTTTAGTTAACATTTATAATGTACTCCAGAGAATATGAGGAAGGGGAAATTCCTAGTATCTCTTATAGGTGAGGAGCTTGAGGTTATGAGAGCAAAATTAGGTGGTTTTCCCATGAGTACTCAGTTAACAAGGGACAGGGTAGGATTTGAACCCAATATTATCTGATATCATGAGAAAAGAAATGATAAAAAACACAAGCACCAATGAATTAAAAAACAAGAAAATTGTTATATGTGTTTATAAACCTGTTTTCTTCCCATCAGTTACTCCTCAATACTTGTATATTAATATTAGATAGTAATCTAGCTTTCATTATTCTTTATTTTATTTACTATGCATACAACTTATATTTGTAGAAGTGCTCTCATAACTCCAGGTGAAAGAGCTTGTCCTTTCCAGATATGGTTAATTTCTCTTTTTTTCTTACCACTTGTCCTAGACTTTGGGAATGTTTTTTCACCTACACAATCTTCTAGCTACTGACTGTGCTTGGGGCTCTGCCAAGTGAGATTCTAATCTGATGAAATAATTCCAGAGAAACCTTTACTGGTAGCTAATGGCTAAATGTGTTATCTAGATAACATTGACAGGTTACCAGGGGATTTCAGTTGCTTTATGCCAGGAAATGACTAAAATCTGGCTGGGAGATACCAGGGGAACCTTGCGCCTGAACTGAGCCTTGAAGAAAGATAAAGATTATGAAATACAAAGGAAGAAAGAGTAAGTTTTGAAGGATCCTTTTTGGGAAAGAGGTGGGAAAAGTAATGGGAAGTTAGAGGCACAGAAAATATTTTAATGTGGTTAGAATATATAGTATGAGAAGAAGAATACAAAATATGTCTGAAAACAATGGATACATGCAGTAGAGGAGGGTGAGATGGATTTTCCCCCCTTATCTCCAATTAGTTGATGTATCACAGTAAGTAGGGGTATATAACAGTGTTAGTAATATGATAATCAAGTCCAAAGATATACCTAAGCCTGTCATCCCTTTAGGAAGTGTGAACAGGTTCTCTGATTGAATTGCAAGTGCAACTTTGGAGGTATTAACAACTTAATAAAGTGAAAAGATCTGTCTAAGTCCTGTCATGAAGTGTGAAATTCTGATTGAAATGGAATCAAATGACCATTGATTGTGAAAAGATTGCCCATATTTCTGTAGGCTTTTAAAAAGCTCAGCCAGTCAAGCCCTTGGCTTGCTTAGTTTAAGGGTTCAAGGGAGCTTGAGGCAGGGAGTTGATATGTGGAGTGTGACACCTATACGTCTATTAGAGGTTCAAGGGGGAAGGAGATTTTTCTCTTTAATATACACAAAGGTCATGACATATTGAAGTAGAATTATTTCCCTGGAGAAGTTGAGAGAGTCCAGTAGAGACATATACACTTTCCAAACATACTCATAAACAGAGAATCTTCATACTAGATAGGAAATACTTTAAGGAGAAAGCTCTATGGCAAGAGAAAAGAGGTAATAAAGATTCAAGTAGCTCTGGCAATTAACAGTTGAAATACATGGAGGGCAACAAATCCAGATAATCCAAGTTACTTGACTAGTGGAAATGTTTTTCTTGGCACCTGGAGTGGTTCAACATTTTCTTCTCAAGATCATTTTAAAGATGAGGAAATTAAAAGGGTTAAGTGACTTGTCCGGGGTCATATAGGTGGTAAATGTTTGGGGCCAGATTTAGTCACAAAGTTTTCTGATGTTTCCTCTCCAAATCAGAATAGTTTCTTCTTTTAACTAACTTTTACATGCTTGGATGCTTAAATATTGATGATTGTTCTGTGCATGATATGTGTATAGAAGCTCATATGAGCAACATGAGCATGTTGTATTGTGTACAATATGATTATAACACACTGTGGGATCTTGGATTAATAGTGTCTATTGTGTCATAGGTCTAGCAGTATATTTATAGCACTTGGTGTGAATTCATCCATGTTTTTATGTTTTTTTTAAAATAAATTTGTTTTTGAGTAGATTCAGACTCTTCACATTATTGTGACCCAGGACTGGAATAAGTCTTTTATAAATATTAACTCATTTGATCTTTACAATGATGAGACAGTGTTAAAAGCATAAATACAGTGACTCTAGAAGGTAGATACTATTACCCCCTTTTTATAATTAAAAAAAACTGGGGTAGAAAGAGATTAAGTACCTTGTTCAGAGTCACAACAGTAAATATTTAAGGCTAGATTTGAACTCAGGTTTTCTTGACTCCAAGTAGAATGTTCAATTCATTGAGTCACCTAGATTTTGGTACTGACAGAATTTAAGGTTGTTGTGGATTGTAGTTACATAAAATGAATATTTCCTTGATCTAGAAACCCTGGCCAATCAACCTCTTTTGGTTCATATAATTACCTAAATGGCTTTAATTGACGTAAATAACAAGAAGCAAGGCTATGTCTAAACATGATAGGACTTAATCCCTTTTGTGGAATACTATATATCTTTGGACCTTTTCTGAGATTAATTTCTACTTTCAGTAGAATGGTGGGAGGTGAGAATCTTCTGGGAGTTAAGGACTGAGTGGGTAAAAAGGAAGTCAGGATAGTCAAAGTAGACCACAAAAGTGTACTTCTGATGGGTATGTAGTTGGCACTTAATGTTGAATTGAATTAAATAGAAAAATCCAGAATCCTATGAATCCAATAATCTTAGGAGTTTTCAATTTTATTTTTAGATTTCTTCAGAAGTAATACAATGAAGAAAAGCTACTATAGGCAGAATCAAAATTTCCTTCAATAACAAATAAAAAAGCTGTTTTTCCCCATAATAAGGTGAGAAATTGGATGTGAGGAAGTTCACCTAGGACAATTAATCCATGAGTATTCCTCATCCTACTTCTGCCTTAAATGTTTCAGTTGTGCAACTAGAAAGCATTTGCCTCTATAATAACAATAACTGTCCATTTCATTTACAGCAAGAATGAAAAGGCTCTGGATTAAATATTGATTACTCAGAATACTACTTGGACCTTTGTACTATTGTCCAAACTATGCTCACCATAAAAGAACTTAGAGATAAAGAGAAATTTCCACTGGAGGAGAAAGTCATGGAATTCTTGGTCTGTGATGGATGCTCCAGTGACTCCAACTTCATGATCATATTATATTCACCAAATCTGACTTGGAAGGTCAGTGTAGCCAGAAAGAGATTCAATAGAACCATGGTATCTTAATGCTTGGTTTCTTCAGAAATGTATCTGAATGGCTACTCTTAGAATATTTATTTTATTTTATTTTTGTTTAGATTTTGCAAGGCAAATGGGGTTAAGTGGCTTGCCCAAAGCCACACAGCTTGGTAATTATTAAATGTCTGAGCAGATTTGAACTCAGGTACTCCTAACTCCAGGGCCGGGGCTCTATCCAGTGTGCCACCCAGCCATCCCTACTCTTAGAATATTGCTAGTGTCTGAGACCAGATTTGAATTCAAGAAGATAAGTCTTTTTGACTCTAGACCAGTTGCTCTGACTGATCAAAGTTATTTGGCACACAGGAGAAAAGTATCAGAAATATATAATTCAGAGCCAGAGTTTGTGGTTCAAAATGAAAAGCACCATCTACTTCATGATGTAGTCTCTTTTACCTTTTAAACTGTGGCCAAGAAGCTTAAAGATAGGGGAAACAGGCAAAGGGGAGGATGGGGAAGGAGGGGTTAGTGAGCTGAACCCAGGAGACCATTTGTTTTTACTTTGTTTCCAGGAAAGAGATAGAATCTGTGGGCAGAACCAGGAAATTCATCAACTCAGAATCCAAGAAATATAGAAAGGGTAGCATTGGCCTGAGTCTAAGGTTTAGACTCTAAGACCCCCAAAGCCAGGGGTGAGAGTAGAGAATGGGAACAACCCTATTAACTCAGTAATGAATACAGCTGAGAGAATTTGGGAATTGGTTTTACAGGAAAAGCCAAAAAAACTATATCTAGGAGTAACAACTGGAGATAGCCACAAAACTGATTTATGTTAGCTCACTTTAATGCATAGATATGTTTAAATAGCCACAGTTTACAAAGAATTTTCTATACCATTCTCTTTAACATATAATGCTATAATTGTTATCTTCAGTTTACAGATGAAGAAACTAAGGAAAAGTTAAAGTGACTCTACCCTCATATAGTCATATGATTAATGAGTAGTAGTGCAAGAACCCAATCCCAGACTTCCTGCTACTGTATCTGCTAATTGTGAGTATACCACAAGACCCTAATCTAAGCCCTCTTCTCTTATTTCTCTAATGAATTCAGATTCATTCAATTTTTAAGAAGTTATTTATTTAATTTTCAATATATGGAAAAAAACAAGCATTTCTATAATATAGCATAATCATAATATTAATAAAATGGCACATGAAACTGCAAATCTATTATGTACAACTTGTTATTCTTTTTAAATATATAAAAAGTTATCATGTAAATTTCTTTTTTCTTTTTTGCTTTCCTCTATTCTACCCTAGAGGTTGCTACCATTAGACACAAATATGATTATATATATGCAAATTCATTCTATACATACTTCTTTTATCAGTTTATCTCTTGATACAGATAGTGCTTTCCTTCATATGTCCTTTGTAGTTAATTTGGATATGATGTTCACTTGCTACCCAACCCTCACTTTTGGCTCAAAGAAGCTGTACATTCACAGCAGTCACATACCAATAAAACTATTTCAGTAGATATGCTAAACCAGATTGAGAGTGACTGACAGCTCTCAAACTCATCAATGAATTAGGATGGTGTCTACCCCAACCTGGATGATTGAAATGGTATTCTAGTTGGTCTCCATGCCTCAAATCTCTGCTTTCTCCAATACATCTTCTATATAGCTGTCAAAAATGCCTATCCTAAATCACAGGTCTATTTGTGTCACTGTCCAGTTCAATAAACTCTAGGAGTTTTCTAAAACCTCTGATCAGGGAAACCAGAAGGAAGAAATGAGAAGTGAAAAAGAGTGCTAGTCATGGAAGAAAACCATTAAAAAACCCAGAGTTAGAAGAAGGAATATATCATGAAAGAACAGCAAGGAGTCTACCATCACTGGATGAAAGAGTATATGGAAATGAGTAAGATGTAATAAGACTGGAAAGATAGGAAGGCATAAGGTTAAGAACAGTTTTAAATTTATCCAGTTTCCAGAAAGGAATATTAAAATATCTAATAATTATGGTTATATTATTTGTTTTTTTTCTATTTATCTTCTTTTAGTAAATTAGCGGCTATAATATGTTATATATGATGTTTGCCCTTCCTTTTCAAAGAAGACCACATCTGGGAGATGATGCCATAAAAAGCACATGAATTGGATTTCATTGAGGAAGGGTTGTGCTAAGTTACCAGCCTCACTTTCTCCTCTGGAGTCTCCTGGATCCAGTGGCCAGATGTGGATCAGAATGACTGGAGATGGCCCTGGATACAAGGCAATCAGGGTTAAGTGGCTTGCCCAAGGTCACAAAGTTAGTTTAACTTAATTTTCTGTATCTTTAGTATTTACAATGTTTTGTTTTTTACATACCAAATTTTGGGGTTTTATTGTCTTATCCATTTTGTTACCTTTCTTAATTTTATTGGGGGGTTTAATCCATTTATATTTAAGATTTTAATTTTAGATTTAAATTATCTTTTATTTATCTTCTCAAATGTTTTCTTTTATCTTTTAATTTTAATACTTTTTGTGATTAATTTTGTTTGCACAAAATAAATACCAGCTTTCCCCCACACATTCTCTCAAGGTTAAGAAGATTTATTCATCCCCTCTTTTGTATATTCTATTCAAATTACTTCATTTGAGTTGGAAATTTACTCTTTATTTTCTTTTATTTGTTTCTTTTTTCTTTTTTCTAACCCTGATGACAGTGTGGTTCACTGTCTCACTTCAAACTTGAGTAACATTCATTAGCAATACTGTTTTCCAAGAACATTAGTTTATTTTGTGTACCTTCTTATTTCTATTCCCAATCTAGACTATTGCAAAATATAGTCACACAATCATGAGCCACAGACTTACCTTTTCCTTGTTTATTCTCTCTCTTTTTCAAACACCTGACTGGATAAGGATGCACAAGGAACTCACTGAATAAATTGTGTGTTTTTTTAAAAATATGTGTATAGAAGATAAAAGGAATAATAAGTAACAGGGAATTAATGAAGAATATGACATGAATCTATAAAAATTAAAGTTAAGTGTGATAAAACTCAGAATGAGTTCAAGGGGAGTTAAGGGGAGTTAAGGACTAACAAAAGATTATTTTTAGCTATATTGCAGTGGATAGAATAAAAGAAGGGATTGGGTGGTTGCTTCAGATAGAAGATAAAGTGATAATTGACAACAGAGAAAATGCATACTTTACTCAATTTTTATTTTACTTCTCTTCCAAAGAGAATTTGCAAGGTAAATGACAGGCAGCATGATCACAGGGGTCTTCTGCCATAGCTGTTTTTCTTTTTTGCTGCCTGGGTTCCCACTCTCTTACTAGCCAATTTACTCTCACTAGCCAGTGACTTTCTTTTCTTTTCTTTTTATTTTTTTGTGTAATTTTTTATTCATTTTAAACTTAGATACAAAATGGGGAGGGATGAATATTTCCAAGTACGTAACAGACTATGGAAGGATTAAATGTAAAACAATGATTTCCTTTTCAAGAAAACCTATTCAATAAAGTGTATGCTGTTTTCAAAGTTACCCAGCTTTTCTTTGCTTCTTTCTAGGTCTTCTTTTGATCTTTACTATGCATTTTTTACTTTATTTTTTTTCCATCTCTCCCTTCCCCTACCTTAGAGAAGGCTACAATTAAACATGTATATAAATATAAATATATATATATATATATATATATGTGTGTGTGTGTGTGTGTAAATCATATGGATACATATGTGTATGTGCAAATAACCCCAAATATCTATATATATACACATGTGCAATATACACACATTACCATTTATCATTTTTTTCTCTGAAGGTGGATAGCATTTTTCTTCATAGGTCCAAATTTCTGTTTTTCGAAATCAAACAGTGCATCATTTTTATATCATGTAAGTATTCTAACAAAATCTTATCCTATCTGAAAAATTATCTATGAAATCCCCCCCCAAATGTTCTGCTTTCCTTCTATTCTTGGCTACATTGGTTTTATTTGAACTAGAAAATTTCAATTTAAAATAATCAAAATTGGGGCAGCTAGGTGGTGCAATGGTTAGAGCAATGACCCTGGAATCAAGAGTAGCTGAGTTCAAATCTGATCTCAGACACTTAATAATTACCTAGCTGTGTGGCCTTGGGCAAGCCACTTAACCCCATTGCCTTGCAAAAAAACCCCCTAAAAATAAAATAATCAAAATTATCCATTTTACATTTCAACAATACTATCATTTTAAGGTCTCATACTGCTAAATCTCCCTTCATTACATTTTCCCCCTTTAATTTCTTTGAAACTCTTGAATTTTTGTTCTTCCAAATGAATTATCTTATTATTTTTAACTCACTAGAATATTTTTTAGTAATTTAATTGGCATGGTATTAAGTAAATAGATTATTTTGTAAAATCGTAATTTTAAAAATTATTTTTGCTTTATCTGCCCATGAACAATAAATATTACTCCAATCTTTTAAATCTCATTTTGTATAAAAAGTGTTTTATGTTTATGTTCATGTTGTTACTGTGTCTGTTTTGGCAGGGATACTTTCAGGGATTTTCTACCATCTGTTTTAAATGATCTAAAACAATATTGAATAATATTAGTGACATGGTGTAGTTTCCTGAATTTTCTTGTTTAAATCTTATTTTACCCTTAACTTTTTCTGAAATCATAATTACTACCCCTGCTTTTTTTGCACAATAAATTCTACCTATAATCCTTTATTTTATCATTATGTAGCTCTCATTTGTATATGTGTGTGTTTCCTGAAACTATTCAACTATTGTTGAATTCAGAATTTTAATACATTCTGCTATTCATTTCCCTTTTGGAGTAATTCATCCCATTATTAGTCCAACTTTAATTACTTGTAAATTTCCCTCCTTTCTATTTTTCCTCTTTCTCTCTCCCTATTTATCCTATCCCTCATCACTTGTCTAATTAACTTCTCCCCATTGCTTTGCCTTCCTATTCCTTACTATATTCACTCTTCTAAAAGTTCTTCCCTTTATCCTCTCCCACCTTCATCAAATTTCATCTACCTATCTTGCTGAGTTTTTGCCTTATCCCCTTCCCCTCATAACACTTCTAAAAGTCCCCACCCTTACCCTATCCCCGTCACTCTTATTTCTTTCTAAATTTATGATTTTTATATCCTTCTATCTTTCTAAATGTATATATTGTTCCCTCTTTAACCCATTTCTGTTGAGAGTGAGGTTACAATACCAGCAATCCTCCCCCATTTACTTTTGTTTTTTTAGGTTTTTTGCAAGGCAAATTAGGTTAAGTGGCTTGCCCAAGGCCACACAGCTAGGCAATTATTAAATGTCTGAGGCCAGATCTGAACTCAGGTACTCCTGACTTGAGGGCTGGTGCTCTATCCACTGTGCCACCTAGCTGCCCTTACTTCTTTTTTTATTAATTCTTTCTTTCATGCCTAATTTGTAGAGATAATTGTTCCTTTTTATTTATCCCTATGTAGTTTTATTTTTTAGAATAACCTTATCAACAGGCTCAGAGACAATAATTACCAAGCTGTGTGGCCTTAGGCAAGACTCCATTTGCCTTGCAAAAAAAAAAAAAACCTAAAAAACAAAATCACCTTATCAAACACAGCTTGACCCAAGTCTTTTTTTTAAACTTCCCAAAAATGATGAGTCATATGAGTATTGAATAACTTTTTTCACATATAGGATATAAACAGCTTGATCTGAGTCTCTTACAATTGGTCTTTAATGTTTACCTTACATTTTTCTTGGGTCTTATATGTTGTTTTCCATTAAGATGTGCTCTTTTTCTTACAAATTCTCAGAATTCAATTTATCAAATGAGCATTTTTTTTCCATTCAAGATTATACTTTGCAGTGTAAATTGCCTTTGATTGTAATCCCAGTTCTTTTGCTTTATGAAATAGTATTCCAAGACCTATGATTCTTCAACATAGAAGCTTCTAAGTCTTGTGTGAAACTGACTGTAAATCTGTGATATTTAATTTTTTTTCTTATTTGAAATATTTTATACTTAATTTGGGAGGTTTGAAAATAGGTTACAATACTCCTTTAAGTTTTCTTCCTGAGATGTCTTTTAAGTGGGAATCAGTGGATTTTTTTTTCAATTTCTTCTTTACTTGCCTGTTCCAGAACTTCATGGCAATTTTCTTTAATATTTTATTGTAATATTGTATCAAGATTCTGGTTGTAGCATCCAGGTAGTACTATAATTCTTTTTTTTTCTTTTTTTTTAGGTTTTTGCAAGGCAAATGGAGTTAAATGGCTTGCCCAAGGCCACACAGCTAGGTAATTATTAAGTGTCTGAGACCAGATTTGAACCCAGGTACTCCTGACTCCAGGGCTGGTGCTTTATCAACTGTGCCACCTAGCTGCCCTAGTATAATTTTTATTATTTATTCTTCTTGATCTGTTTTTTTTTTCCTGATGAGATGTTTCACCTTCTCTTCTATGTTTCATGCTTTTGGTTTTGTTTAATTACTTCTTTGTGCATTATAATCTCATTAGTTTCCCCTGGCTCAATTCTAGTTTTCAAGGAAATATTTTTTCCTTAAGTTTTTGATTCTCTATTTCCAGGTGATTAACTTTTTTCCTTTCTTTTTGTTTTTAATTGAAATTTTATCTTTCCAATTCATGCAATGGTATCTTTACAACATTAATCCATTTGCAAATCCATGAGTTCCACAGTTTTCTACTTACGCTCCCTTGCTTCCCCCATCCCTATGGTGGCAGTCTGGTAAAAGTTGAGCATGTTTTAATATATATTTCCATTTTAGTGATATTGTGAAAGAAGAATTAGAACTAAGGGGATAGAAAGAAAACCCAAAGAAAGGAAAAACGCAAAAAAAGCTTTTAAAAAGTAAATAATGTGTGCTTTGCTCTACATTCAGACTCATCCAATTTTTCTCTATAGATGTGGATGGCATTGTACATTGCAAGTCTCTCAGAATTGTTCTTGCTCTCTGATCTGCTGAGAGGAATTGTATCCATCATAGTTGATCACCTCACAATGTTGTTAATGTGTACAATATTCTCTTGGTTCTGCTCATTTCATTCAGCATCAGTTCCAAGCTTCTCTAAAGTCTGGCTGCTCATCTTCCTTACAGAACAATATTACTCCATAACATTCGAATACCATAACCTGTTTATTCATTTACCAATTGATGGATATCCCATCAATTTCCAATTCTTTGCTGCTATGAAAAGAGTTGTTATAAAATATTTTTGAAGCTGTGAGACATTCTGTTTTTTTATGATATCTTTGGGATACAGACCTTGTATTGGAATTGCTGCATCAAAGAGTATGCACAGTTTTATTGGTCTTTGGTCATAGTCCCAGATTTCTCTACAGAATGACTGCATCAGTCCACAACTCCCTCATAGAGTATTAAAGTTCCAATTTTCCAAATCTCTCCAAAATTGATCATTTTCCTTTTTGTCATCTCAGTCGATATGATAGGTATAAGGAGGTACCTTATAGTTGCTTTAATTTGCATTTCTCTAATCAATAATGATTTGAAGCATTTTTTCATATAATTGAATATCTTTAATTTCTCCATCTGAAAACTGTCTTTTCATATCTTTGGATCAAATGGGGGATTTCTTGTTCTCTTAATTGTCTATAGGGTCACCCTTTGTATCTAAATCCTATACACATTGTGACTTTATTTTGGTATAGGGTGTAAGATATGAGTCTATGCCATACTATTTTCCAGTTTTCCCAGCTTTTTTTTTGTTGAATAGTGAGCTCTTATTCCAGAAACCACTGCCTTTGGGTTTTTATCCGACTACTTTGCTTAAAGTTGTTAATTGTTTCAAATAATTCTTTAGTTGATTTTCCAATGTTCTCTAAGCATATTGTTATTTTTTCTGTAAAGATCAAAAGTTTTGCTTGCTCATTGGCAATTCTAATTCCTTCAATTTTCTTTTCTTCTCATATTACTAAAACTAACATTTTTAAGGGTTAGTTTTTTGGTGCAGTGGATACAGAGCACTGGTTTTGGTGGTAGGAGGATGGAAATTTGAATCCAGTCTGAAACACTTGCCACTTACTAGCTGTATGACCTTGAGCAAGTCACTTAACCCTGATTGCCTCCCATCCAGGGTGATCTCCAATTGTCCTGATTCCTATCTGACCACTGGACCCTGAGGACTCTGGAGGAGAAAGTGAGGCTGGTGACTTTGTACAGTACCCATCACTCAAATCTAGTTCATGTGCTTGTCATGGCATTGCCTCCCTGATGTCATGGTCCTCTTCAAGAATGAAGGACAAAACATCATCATCATCAACATTTCTAATAATATATTGAAGAGTAGTAAAAAAATGGCCATACTTGTTTTACCTCTGATTGATTAGAAATGCTACCAGTTTATCCCCATTCCATATAATGTTTGCTGATGGTTTTAGGTTGACTTTCATATTACAATTTTCTTGGTCTTTTCTTGCTCTCATTTTCCCCCTAATTTTTTTCAAACTCTCTTATTTGAATTTTAAAGACCTTTTTAAATTTCTTCCAAGAACTCCTTTTTGAGTTTGTGACAATTTGACATTTCTTACTCAAAAAGAAATTGGTTTTGCTTTTTTTGCCTTTTTTTTAGCATTGGCTTGTTTTTCAGAGGATATTGTTAATGAAACTGATCTTCTGTCAGCCAATGGGAAAATGACTTTCAGTTCCACCAAGAACTTTTTTCTACTTCATAAAATTGTAACAAAATGAAAACACTGACTTGTACTTAGGACATTATTGTCTTGTCTCTGCTTATCATCCCCTTAGTTTATTTGATCACATTAATTGGACTGGAGAGAAATCTACTAATCAAGGATTTTTTTAAACTATTCTCTATCCAACAACTGTTTGTACTTTATTTTTTTGTAGAATGAACTAAATGCTATCTTGTATTGACTTTATACCTTGGTACCCTGAGTGCTAATAAGGAATCTGGGAATTCTTTTTACCCACATCATGGGAGACTTGGATACAAGCTATATTTAAAATATAATCTGAGATTTCATAGAGGGATACTGGGTAGGAGGAACACAAACGAAAGAAAGGATGTTTTAGGAAGACACTCCTCTACATTAGACCCGGTTAAATAAATAGTATCCTTGTAGTTCTGAACAACAACCTACATAAGGAACAATTCACACTCATTTTAGTCAGCCCCCTCACAAAAATCATCTCCCAAGCCCCCAGTGAAGGAGATAAAATCAAGTTAGAATGGGAAGAGACCTTGGAAACCATTGAGTCTAACGCTCTCATTTTACAAAGCAAGACAATGAAAGAGATTAAGTGACTTCTCTAGGGTGAAGTAAAGTGATTGAGGCAAGATTCAAATTCAGATGAGGATTAAATCATTTCCTCAAGAATAACTAAACCCAGAGTATAGAGGAAGGATTCTGAGATTAGTGTGCTTTTCCTCAGTTGTAGTAAAGAGGACCTCTTTATAGCAGCCCAGTCAAGTTCCAGATACTATAATATATTTTCACAGACTATGTTCAACACAGACTGTGAGATATAAGGAAATAGTCTACAAAGAGGAAAAAGTCATTCCCCAAATTTTGATTTGACTTAAGGTACCTGGTTGTCTATTGAGAGAATCAGCAAAGCAATTGAAAGATCCAAAGCATTAACATGTTTTCATTTCAAGGGGAATAGAAATTACATAGTTTAGTTTGATTTGTTTTGTTCACATTCTCTGAGGAAAGTGGGAATCAAAACCAAAGATGGAGAGCAATAAACATGTGGTCATACTTCTAATATTTCAACTTCATCTAGTTTAGGACATTGCCACATTGACAAATGACCTTCACCTCCTTAGGTAATCATATCCCATATTTTTATATGTGTATGTATACATATACATACATATATTTCAATCACCCCAACAAAGGACTGATTTATATCAACTACCTCCCATAAAAATCCTGGTTCTGCCTCAAAATGATCTTGACATTCTCACTCAAGGTGTATTGTACTTTCATAACCATCTTCACCAGGGTTTTTCCATTCACTCACATCTCAGCAATGCTTGAGACTGATTAAAAGTGTCACAGATATTCACTGAGGTAAGAGAAGACTCAAACACCTGCAAAGTAACTTCTTACTCAATAAAAATGTATCCCTGCAAAGAAGGATCTACTTCAAAGTTGAGTGGCATAGGAGAACACAGAGGAGTCCCAGGGTAGTTCTTCATAGGTCCATAGGCACTCAGGGAAACTTGACAGCTGTTTGATCAGCAGTGAGATCAGGGTCACATAGGAATCAGTCATTGGTTTTAGGTACAAGGACACCTTCCTCTGGCTGGATAATAATTATTTTTCCTCCATGTTGGATAGGAGGGTAGCATTCAGAACAATAGAACATAAACTCCTTGAAGGCAGGTACTTTTTAAGAATTATTATTCTTTGTATTTGTATTATCAGGGGCACAGATTTATGAATAGTTCTTAGTAAATTTTAAATCAATTCCACTGATGAAACTGAGTCACAGATGAAGAAACTGAGTCACAAAAAAGTTAAGTATCTTGTCTTGGGTTTCATAACTAGAAACTAAGACAGGATTTGAACTGAGGGGATGACAAGATGGATTTCCTCAAGAATGATTGAATACAGGGTTGAATACAGAAACAGGTTCTAGAACTAGTCACATTTTCTCTCAAGTTGCAGTAAATGGCACCAGAATTTTGACTTTGATTACATATATGTATTCTTTGATTACATATATATGAATATCTATCCAAATATATTCACATAAATGTAAATATTAATTCACATTCATATAAATACACATATACAAAATTTGGGGTCAATAGCTATTAGGCAAGGAACAAATAATTGTTTTATTCCCTGAGTAATAAATGAAAGGTCTGAGGTTATTGTGAATCTGACACTGAGATTTACTTTACCCATGAATCTATCCTTTTCTAACTTCACAGTTTATGGCCTACTATCTCACCCACCTCACCTCCAATATAATTCTACCCAAGATGGGGGATAACAGGTTCCCACAATCACAGTAATAGAAAAATGAGTTGGTAATTATTGAGACAGTGCTATACCAAAAAGCGATGGTGTGAGATGAGAACCTAGAAAGGTCCTACTGCATGACTATGATTGAGGAACCAGGTAAAGCCTACTACTTCATTAGTGTAAGTCCAATAAAAATACTGCAAGTCCTTATGTAATTGAAGGGAAAAGGATATTTTAATCAAATCCTATTCCCATTGCTATCTAGGTTCTTTATTCAGAGAGATCAAAGGAATGTGAGTAGGCTTTGGAGGGATATATACTTTTTATTGTACAGTTTTGGAGGCAGAAGGTTGCAGGGTCAAGTCCACACATATATCTATCTATCTAGCCCAAGTTTCTTATCATTTCCCCAAGTTTCTGGTCTGCTTCCTCCCCTAGTCTAGTAAGCTCCACATTCACCTGTCCACTGCTCCTGTCTCACTGCAAGCAATTCAAGGTCTGATCGTCTCATGTACTGCCTCACTGCATGACCTGCTCCCTAGTCTGGACAATTATAGTGAGAACAAAGCCGGCTGGCATCATGCCAAATCTAAAACTTACATAAGTATCATCAATTATAAACAAAGTATGTAAGTGACTATGCCCAGATTCCAAGCCCAAATAAGGACTGAATCTCTGGCCAAATTGTCTTCTAATATGGAAATTTTCTGGTCAGATTAGACCACTGTGATTTAGGGTGATTCACAGCTTACCCCCAAAGTTGGTCAAGATTTCCCACAGGAGGATCTCCTTGGATCCAGGAATAAAAGCTAGGTGAGACTAGAAAAGAAATGATGAGAACAATTGGAGTTAGGTGCATTTGGAATTGGGTCAGTTAGTTAACAAGAATTCATTAAATACCTACTACAGTCTAGACTCTATGCTAAGTGCTTGAGATACAAAGAAAGGCAAAGCAAACAATATTTCTGCTCTCAAGAAGTCTAAAGGGGGAGGCAACATACAAACAATTATGGATAAACAAGATATATACAGGAAAAAATGAAGATACTCAGCAGATGAAATTGGTAGCAGAGGCAAATTGGGTAACTGTATAGAGTTATTACCAGAAATGAATGGTCTCTCTGCAAATCTAGTCTCTAAGTTCCTGCTTGACCTATTCTAACATAGATTTTATGCCCCGACCCACGGGACAGAAAAGTGGGGTGTCGAGGAGGACCCAGCCTGAAATGGAATGGGTGAGAATAAGGAGAGTGAGACCCAGGGATGGTGGATAAGGTCTGAGTTTATTTGAAAAAGGTACATGCTTATATTTTGTAGAGAAGGAACAAGGGGATTAGCTTAGGGGTGGAGTTGGTATGCCTTGGCCTGAGAGAAGGGATAGTCTATGGTCTGTTTGTTCTTGATAATGGAGGGTGAGGCCTCTTTTCTTTATCTTGGCCCTTGGTATGCCTGGAATTTTGTTTGCTCCTTTTATCTTATCTTATGGGGCTTCTTGGCCCCTGGCATGTCCCCCTTTTTTGTATTAAATTTATGGGCAGGATCCCTGTCTTAGGCTGTGCAACTTGTTTTTCATGCTTGGTATCCGTGACCAGGAGGGGACCTTAGCAAGGTCCTTGTTATCTCCTGTAGGATCTGATGTTCCCAAGTCATGGAGTTGCACTAAATCCCATCATTGGGTATCACTGCAGCCCTTAGGGGGTGCCTTTCCTTGAGCAGATGCCCGCATACCAAGGTGGGCGAGGTATAAGAGCAGCGAACCTCAAGGGTTCCATTTGGGGGTCCTCACAGGACCCTTGGCTTTTCAATTGGTGATATAAGACTGAAACTGGTTTTCCAAGGGCTGAGTCAATTTGGGATTTGATAAAGTTGGTCAGTCTCCTGAAGGCCCATGGTCCAAAAGAAATTAGAATTAGGAAGCCAATTAACGGGCCTAGAAGGCTTGGGAGCAGAGTAGAGAGCCAGGGGGATGTGGAAAACCAATTTTTATACCATGCCTCACCTTTGTCTCTCTCCCTTTTTCTTTTTTCCAGGCTATCCTTAACCCTTTGCAGACTGTCTTCTACCAGGCCAAGTTTATCCTTAAAAAAACAGCATTCTTCCTTTAGTGCCACGCAGAGCCCCCCCTGTTGTAAAAATAACAAATCAAGACCGCGTCTATTTTGTAATGCTACTTCAGCTAGAGAGGCAACAGAATCTTTTAGGTGTTTTAACCCTGCTTGAAGTTCTGAGAGATCCTTATCAATAGCGGAGCTAAGCTGGGTGTACTGTGCATTGGAGGAGACTAAGGAGGCAATACCTGTACCAGAGCCAACAAACCCAAGTCCAATCAGGACCGCGAGTGTAACTGCTGTCAGGGGTTCTCTTTTGTCTCCGGGTAGTGGACAGTTAGGTGAGGAAAAAGGGAGACAAGGACACAATAGTCCTTTTTCTCAAGGAATTGTTTGGTGTCCACAAAGGTGGTTAGTCCTGACGAGCAGGCAAGATAGGTATTAGGAGGGGCTACAGCATATCTATAGGAAGTATTAATAAGGGTACTTTGGTTACATACTGTGTCTAGCTGAAGAGGGGGGAGCATTTGCGGGCCAAGGAGACAATTTCCCTGACCGGAGATTTTTGCAAGAGTGAGGCCTTGGGATTCCCCAGTGCCCCATCTGAGATCATCTGTTCTGTTGGAGTGTGTGATGTTCCCGAATTGAGCAATACCTTCATAGAAGGGCGGGGAAGAGGAATAGCAGATCCAGCATTCTTCCAATGAAGAATTCTGTATCTGGGTCAAAGCTTGTACAGAGGCATTAATGAGAGTAAGTATAATATGGGCAGTAGAGGGAATGCTAACAGGGAGGGTGGGTCTGTAGGAGGGGGTGTCAGGAGTGGGTAGGTTAGGGTTAGGGTTAGTGTCAGGAGTGGGTAGGTTCAGGGGTCTTATATTGGGGAGGTTGACAAGTGGCCCGATACCTACCGGTTGGGGAGGTGTAGGGATGGTTTGGGTAGGTCTTATGGTAAATATTAAACCCTCATCGTTCCCATCCTTGTACAATCTGAGTCCCCAGGTGTATCCTTTTCCCCATCCAGATGCCCTTTTACCTTCTGTCGTGAACTGGATTTTTAGGGGGTTACACCAAGGATGATCTTTACAGGAGGAGATGAAAGGACAGGAGAAGGAGGGGGCATGGTTAAGGGAAAGGGGGGCATGGTTAATCACAGGGCTCCCCAGGGTTTCCCTTATGCATTCCTTGGTGGAATAATTGGTAGAGACGGTAATGAAATCCGAGCCTGAGTCTCTGATCCAGTCCCCAGTTCCTGTTGTTTCACAGCCCCATTGTTTACAGAAAAAGTCTACGGCTCTGCCACATTGAGGCTTCGAGGCATGGGGTCCGGGACAAACATAAAAGGTGAGGAACCCAATCCTTCCTCTCTGGTCCGGGGTGAGGCTTAGAGTGTCCCATCCTTCGTATGGTCCTGCTAATCGGCAGAGGTCCGGATACAGAGGAGGCCAGGGTGTCACGGAATCAATTTTGGAGGTACTCCAGATGCGGAATCCGTGAGCATCTTCGACTGACCAGGTGTAGTTAAGCAGTTGATATGAGCAGGACAGCGGAAGGAGCAGGCACAGGAGAGTGCCTTCATGCTGGATCTTTTATCTACAAGAGAGCACAGAGGGAGATTCCTCAGGGGGTTCCCTGGGTGGATTATGTAATTTTACTAGACGCTCAGGTAGCCATCTAGCATTTTGAGCCGATGAATCATAAATACAGGCATGTCCTTTACCCCAGATAAGGACTGGGTCAGGTCCTTGCCATTTGTTGGAGATGGGATCTCTCCACATAGCCTGTGCATAATTGTGTTCAGTAGTGGGATGCCAAAGGCGATCTGCTGCAGATTTGGCATTAGCATCAAGGGAGAGGAAATTGAGGACAAAGAGGGCATGGTTAAGAATAGTTTTAGCATTGTTAATCTTGGGGTAGAGTGTCTCTGACCCTTTCTGTAATTTAGTAATCATGTTTTTGAGCGTTTGGTGGGCTCTTTCTATAATGCCCTGTCCTTGCGGGTTTTTCATAAGCTCCCTTAGAAGTTTTATAGGTAGTTGAAGCAATGGTTTGACAACGATCAAAAAAATCAGCCTTCCAGGTGAGGAACTGTCCTCATGTAAGTACTGCCTGGACGACCCTGAGCCACTCAGAGGGGAGAAGATATCCCCCACGGGAGATGGCTTCTAGTGCGGAGAGAGTAAAGGGGGCATTAGGCCCGTAGGTCTTAACAGCTGTATGTAAGTCTTTCAAACTTTTGAAGTGGATTTTTCTATAATTTAGTGATTTTTGTTCCCCTAGACTATCTGCCACTTCCCTTTCATCTTCCCTGTTCCTATTCTCCTCTTCCTCTTCTCCTTCGCTATGGGAAGACTGGGGGGCTCAGCCTCTCCTGCATCGGGGTCACTATCATCTTGGCATGATCTTGTCATGACAGGGAATGCCATCTGTTTTTTATAATTCATGGCAGCTCCTGCCTTATTGAGTGTGGTCATGTTAGGCCCCAGGGGCAGGAAGGCAGGGGCGGTTAGGTATGGAGGGGGAGCGGAGGCTAGGGACCAGTCTGGGTTATTATATCTAATGGCCTCTTCCTCAAGTTCTGCCTCATCGCCTGGGTCTGGAGGCTCTGAATCTGGGTCCGTTTCTGGACTGGACCGGAGATTCTTATTTCTTGTAAACACTGGGAGGTTATGGGCTCCTCTGCTGGTGTTATCTCAGAAGGGAGAGGAGGATAGAGGGATTTGCTTGGGGGGATTTCAATAGCTGCTGAGGGAGATCTAGCTGGAGTTTTAGGGGGTTTCGCTTCCTCTTCTTTCAAAGACTTTATAGAGGCTGTACGTGAAAGAGGGCGAAGGCAGGACACCGCAACTGAAAGAAGCTGTTGTTTTGTGGGGTCCCTGGTGGCGCTTTCCACTATGTCTCTTATAAGACCCCAGTAAGAAAGGGCTGAAACAGGGATGGCATCGGGTCCTTCTATTTTCAATTTCTGATTAAGATCTCTTCCTACTTTCTGCCATTTGCCTGGGTGGATCTCAGGTCCTGTTACCAGAAACCACGGGCATACTTCATCTATAAAAAGGAAGAATCTAACAAGATCCTTTTTCTTTACTTTAACTCCCCTGTCTTTAAGTGCCAGTTTAAGGCCCCGTATAAAGACCTGTTCTTTAGACAGCTTGGAACCCATGAGAAAAGAATGAGGCAGACGTCACTTACCTGTTCGTGGGGCTCTCCAGAGTGATCAGAGGGGGTCGCGATGATTCTTCTTCACGGGGTCTGCCTGGCAAGAGTCCGTGCCTGGAGCCGCACGTTGGGCGCCACATGCCCCGACCCGCGGGACAGAAAAGTGGGGTGTCGAGGAGGACCCAGCCTGAAATGGAATGGGTGAGAATAAGGAGAGTGAGACCCAGGGATGGTGGATAAGGTCTGAGTTTATTTGAAAAAGGTACATGCTTATATTTTGTAGAGAAGGAACAAGGGGATTAGCTTAGGGGTGGAGTTGGTATGCCTTGGCCTGAGAGAAGGGATAGTCTGTGGTCTGTTTGTTCTTGATAATGGAGGTTGAGGCCTCTTTTCTTTATCTTGGCCCCTGGTATGCCTGGAATTTTGTTTGCTCCTTTTATCTTATCTTATGGGGCTTCTTGGCCCCTGGCAATTTTATTTCTCATTCACATTTGTAGCAAATTATCTTTAGTTAAACCTCAGAATTTGACTAGAGAATCTGGTTTCTTTAAATAATACCCTTTTTAGGGAAAGGACAGATGAAAAGTATTCTCTAGATTTTGTAGCTAGCCTAATAAAAGAGCTTTAGCAATTGACAACAGAGACAATGAAGACCCCTAGGGAGGTCGTCCCTTTTGTCATTACAGACAAAAAGATAGAAGAGGAGCATTAAATTTCTTCTATGGGAAGATGCAATTTGGACTGTCTAAAACAACAATCAGGAGAGTAAAGCTCTTACTTTCTGGAGAACTAAAGAACTCTACAGAACTGTAGTGTACCTTCAAACAGCATGTTAGGATTGAATTAGATAAGACCATACTAAAGTTAGGATTAGAACAACTAGGCAACAATTCTGATGGGCCTGGAGTAAAGAAAATTCATTTTCTTGAATTTAAATCTGACATCAGTCACTTACTAACTGTTTGACTCAAGGATAAATTGCTTAATCCTGTTTGCCTCAAGTTCCTCAACTGTAAATTGAACTGGAAAAGGAAACGGCAAACTACTCCAGTATCTTTATCAAGAAAACCCCAAATTGGTTCACAAAGAGTCAAATACCACAGAAAACATGTGAACATCAAACTTGGATCAAATAACAATCATATCTCTTTCTGGTAATGGCTCTAAATCATCTCTTTCCCCCAAGATTGGCATCAATAGGCCTTCTAGCTTTGGAGCCAGCTTCCTGTTTTTCTAGCTTGTTTTCTTTCTATTATCATGCCCATCAGTCTTCCCCATCTTTTTTCTATCTTAACTTCATTTCCCTGGCCAACTAATGGAACCCCAAACTTAGGAAGCTTATTTTCTACCTGACTGACCCATAGATTTTAAGAAGGTGATGAGGAATAGGGTCCACAGTAGCTGTATTTCAATTTTTTACTCATAAGGTTTCCAAAGACAGTAACTGATCTAGAATTTTTAAAATATTGGTAGATGAATATATTGAAGCAACTCTGGTCTTAGGTTTCCTCATTTGCAAATTAAGTTGGTTGAACTACTGTCATTGTCATATTTGATTTTCAAAAATCTTCACAGGTACAGCAGGACTTGAACTCAAGTCTTTTAAGTCTTTTTTTGACTTTGTTTTTGTTTTTTGTTCTTTACAATTAACCATTCTAAATTAACTTCTACAACTTTCAGTTCTAAAATTGGAATGCAAAGATAAAATTATCAGATTCAACACCAATAGAAACAAGTTAAGTGCTGAACTTTGTCTTATTGATTATAGGGACATTCCAAATTTCAGTCAGGAGAGAAAAAGTTGGGTTGTAGTAAAATATTGATGGGTACATGAAGGAGGGAGTATTTGAGATGAGTATTAGAGAATGATTCAGATGTGAATAGGTAAAAACTAGGGAAAGGAATTTCTAGGTCTGAGGAACACTGAACAAAGATGGAAGTACAAATGAAATTAACATGTACAGGGGGCACTAATGGGGTTGATTTAATTAGGACTAATAGGAGCTGGAAAGCAAATAAGATTATATATAGGGCTGGGCTATATATTAAAGAGCTCTTTGAAAGTTAAACTGAGGGATTTGAAATTGTGCAGAAGGAAATGATAAGCCATTGTATGTTTTTAATCAGGAGAAAGCATATGGTAAAAACATGGTTTAAGAATATTTGTTTGGCAGCTGATACAGGATGACTTGGACTGGGGAAATAAGTAATGGAGACAGTAAAACCACTTAGCCAATTTTTCCAGTAATCAGTTTATGAGGTGATAAAGCTCTGGATTTAGACAGTATCACTGAGAAGGGAGCATAGTAGACAGATCTGAGAGATGCCTCTAAGAAAGAAATGGTTGCTTTATGAAAGATGAGATATAAGGGGATGACTATGATAAATTATTGATTAGACCCTTTCTTAATTCCAATCAGTATTAATCAGTTTGATATAATTCCACAGGGGGAATGACAATCAATTCTGTATATTAGACCCTAGATCTGTGACCTACAAACTGTAAGTTCACTTACCTAATCATAGGAAACTAACCAGAGGGCTTCTAATCTTGTTTTTCCTTGTTATGGTGATCAAGATGAGGTGACTCCGTAGAAAGTCCCCTAAACTTTATTTGCTACCCCTTTGTCCCTTGTCATTGCTCTACTGCCTAACATAGGGAGATGACTGAGCATTTGGCCAATAAGTGACCCTGTTTCCCAGTCTGTGGCCTGCTTTTCTGCCAATCCATCAACCCACAAGTATGTTTTAACATTTGTTTATCAGCCCAGGCCAGTCTGCTCATCCGATCAGTAGGATCTCCAGAAAGGTCAAGGTAGGTCAGCCAAGGTCTGCACAACTTGTCAATTAGTGAAATCACGATCAAGGTCTATCAGTCAATGAGATTCCATAATTTGTTTATTTCTTCTGTATTATCTGGATATCAAGCACTGAAAAACCAAGGCTATGGAGGAAGAGATTTCTCAGATTGTGAGGAAAGAATCTACTCTGTTAGAGGAAGCCATGGATCCTTCAATAAATTGCTGTTGAGTCAAGTCACAGGCTTAGTTTCTTTTGTTGTAGGTTAAATAATTTTGAATTCCATAAGATAATGATGCATGCCTCTCCCCCTCCCTATTTCTCTAGGCTGACCCCTGCAAGGGATCCAAATTGGAAATATATACCCAGATGAATTTTTGCCAATAAACATAAACACTGGTCCTAAAAGGTTGGCCTTCCCTTACTGTCCACACCCAAATGCTCTGAACCTAAGGTAAGTCTTTTCAAGATAGATAAGTTTACCTTAGTTTACACCCTAAAATTATTTCCCTTAAAGAAAGTCCCCAGTTGGCTAAGAGAGATATATAAGCTCTGAAGCATTTAAATGAGAAATTTTTAAAAAAATTATAGGGCCACTATTGGAGGTTGCTCAAGCAAGTTTGGGGTGAGGTCACTTATGGAAGGAAATCCTAAGCTTTGGTGACCTTTGAGCTGAAAGCTTCCACTGAACTCTGATTTGATAACACAATATTGAAAACATCAAACAGTTCTTATAGCAGAAAACCTCAAAATTAGCATACAGGATAAAAACAATGGTAAATTTGTTTGGGACAGGATTTAACCCAGCAGGATGTAACCCAGGTCAAGAAATTTGGGAACAGGGTTTATCCACAAGTGAGTCCACAGATGACTCAGTTGTGTTTCCATAGTATATTCAGAGAAAGAAAAACTGAGATTAAACAAAATTGAAAAGTTTCTCCTTTGTGAAGATGAAGAATTTAGCAATATCAATAATGCATTCTTCTAAACTGGTTTGGGGAGATTTTTCAATAAAATTTCATAACTGTCTAAGGGTAGATTAATCAAAAGTTCTATATTTGATGATGATCTACTATGATGGACTTGTTCATTTCAGTGTACAATAATCAAAGAGCATTCTAAAAGACATGATGGAAAATATCATCCTCATCCAGAGAAGGAACTATAGAGTTTAAATGCAGACCAAAGCTTACTATCTTCAATTTTTTTCTTTGGGTTTTTGCAAGACAATGGGGTTAAGTGACTTGCCCAAGGTCACACAGCTAGGCAATTATTGAGTGTCTGAGGCTAGATTTGAACTCAGGTACTCCTGACTCCAGGGCTGGTGCTTTATCACTGCACTACCTAGCTGCTCCCTATCTTCAATTTTTAACAGTTATCTTATATGTTATGTTTTTGGTTCTCTGTTTTTTCCCACTTTGATTTGATTCTCCTTTCACAACATGATTATATGGATATATGTTTAACATCATTATGCACATATAACCTATATTAGATTGCTTTCTATCAGGAGAGGTGGGGAAGGAAGGGAGAGAGGGAGAAAAATGTGAAGCTCAAAACCTTCCAAAAATGATTGTTGAAAAACTGTCTTTTCATGTAGTTGGAAAAATAAATTTAAAAAATTTTTAAAAAGGTTCATACTTGGCCAAAACAATTCCATGCATCCTTTGTATTCTCAAACTAGATCTTATAATTTGACAGTTTGGGCCGTGGTCATGCCCTCCTGAAAAGCGAATTCAGGCTTGTACCAAGCTATCAAAAAGTTGCTTAATGGGGATCTTCTCTGAGTTTGTGTGATCCCATCTTCCATGGAGACATGACTACCCACATTAGTGGAAATTCTCTCAAAATTTCACCTAGGAGAATTGGACTAAATTTTCAAGGTACAGTATTTTTGCTACTTCTGAAATGTTCTCCACTTCAAACATCTATAAAAACACTTACAAATCATTTGAGATCATTCTCATAGAAGTATGCTAATGCTCAAATATTCAATGATCTGTTTTGACAGTTCTTCCAATTTTAATTTTGAGACTTAACCTCTAGGGTCCTAAGACCTGTCCACTAAGAACTAAGTTCCTTTATGAGTGAATATTAAACAAAATATTAAGTGAATAGTATGAGCCAATATTAAACTTTTCAGGGTTGCAAGACCTTTTTATGATGACCTTATGTCCTCATAGGTGTTATTTACTGGCTAAAAGGAAGCTTTCTCCTTTTTCTGATATCTATAACTCTAAAAATGAACTTTCTCAGATAAGAAGAGAGTATGATTATTTCTAGGGTGATTACCTATGTTAACAACTCATCTTTCAGGTGAGGAATCTTTCCCCCTAAGGCTATTGGTCTGGCCCAAATTATCACTACCTTGAGGTGACTAGACAAATCACTCTGCAAGCATGGATAGTTTCCTCACCACACTGTAAGTCATTGCTGGAGTCCTTTCTCAATCAGTTTGAAAGATTGTAATACTAATGACAAAAATGATTTAATTTCTCCTTGAATGTAAAGAAAGTAAAGGTGGGGGTGAGGGGATAACAAAACCTATTTTCACTTTGACAAAAAAGAATTCCTTCTAGCTACCAGTTACCTGGCTAAAAATGAGGAACTAGACAGCTCTTTCACTGCTGATTGATTCTCCCTAGACTTGCCTGTTTAACAAATGCAATTTAAAAAAAAACAGGGGAAAAAACACATAATTTTATGTTTTAAGAGTTAAAATCATGGCCTGTTACAATCCCCTGACCAGTAGGAGATCTTTTCAACTTGGGAGAGAAAAAGAAATATGTATATACCTGGGTGGGGAATACCAACAGGACAACAGCAGATCAGTTATTTCATAAAAAGTTACTAATATTAATATTGATATTAGTTTTCCTCTGTCCTGGAGGAAATGAAACAGATACAAATTACAAGAGGAATCTCTGCCATTAAACTTACTACCTATGATAATGGGTTAACTATTAGGAATGGGGAGAATCTCAAAGTTACATGTTAGAAGTTCGATTTTTCATTTAAAAAACACTTTTTAACATAATTTTAAACACTACAATGTTCAAATATGCAAAATAAGGAATAAATCTCATCTGAAATCCAGCATTTTACAGAGAAAAAAATAGGGATTAATTGACAACTAAAAACAAATGAAAAATTACTGTACTAAAATTGGAGACAATGTATATCCTTGATTTAAAGATAAGCTTGAATTTTAAGGAGTGTTTTATTAATCATGGAGTCTGTTTATGTGGGATTCAAGGAAACAGAAATTCAGAGAATTATTTAGGATAAGTTAAAGTCCTGTGAGTTTAAATGATTCCATAACTCAGAATTAAAAAGAAATTTATGAATTTTAGGTATTTTTTTTTAAACTTTATTTAAGGGAATGGGGTTAAGTGACTTGCCCAAGGTCACACAGCTAGACAATTATCAAGTGTCTAAGGCTGGATTTGAACTCTCTACTCTTCATTCCAAGGCCAGTGCTCTATCCACTGTACCACCTAGATGCCCCCAAGAAATTGCTAAGTCTTAAGTTTTAGTTAACCAATTTCTAAGTATGAAGTTTTGGACTATCAGTTTGTGAAATTAGAATTAATTTTTTTTAGTTTTTTTTTCTTTTGCAAGGCAATGGGGTTAAGTGGCTTGCCCAAGGTTACATAGCTAGGTAATTATTAAGCATCTGAGGCCAGATTTGAACTCAGGTACTCCTGACTCCAGGGCTGGTGCTCTATCCACTGTGCCACTTAGCCACCCCTAGAATTAATATTAATATTAATGTAGAACAAAGATATACTTTAAAACTGCATTAAAATTGGGACCATATTTATTGCTAGAATTAATTTTTATTATTAAAAAAAATTTTAGGCCATCTTCAGGAAAGAATAAAAGTGGGTAGAATTGGAATTTATTTACCCTTCTGTTATTTAAAGTTTTTAAACATCAACTTGGCACCAAACAAGTCCTGATTGAGACTCCCATATTGAAGGTAAATCCCAAAGTGCTTCCAGAAAAGGAAAAGTTTGCTTTAATAATAGGAGGCAACTGAAGGTGAGTACAATTTTTTGATATTGTCTTAGTTCATATCAATTGTTAAATAAAGTAAAGCTGTGTGACCTTGGGCAAGTCACTTAACCCCATACTAAAACTTGTATTGCTATCAGTGGACATTAAAATAGGTTCAATATGGTTTTGGGGTAGAACTATAATTAGTAAGGTTTTAATAAGTTAGGGCAAGAAAGTAGAAGAGATGGACTGAATCTTGTAAAAACATCTGTGATTCTTATATTAATTGATGAATTTATTAATAATTTAGATTTTTAGAGACCCATTTTCCCAAAATGCCTTGAGAATCAGACTCAAAATGATCCATCAAATTCATGACATGACGCTCACAATTGTTACATTCTTGTATCTATAAAGGTTAAGTGAAGCAAATAAAAAAATCAAGTGAACAACCTGCTCCCATAGATTGTTGGTTCTGTGCCCCCAGAAAAATAATCACATCCCCAAGACTGGAGAAGAATTGTTCTTCAAGAATTGTTATGTTTGCATCATCCTGCTTTTGTGGGCTTGAAATGAGAAACCACTCCAGCTCAGGAAATGATTGCTTTGTAATCCACCTTCCCTTCCCACTTGTTTTTTATGTATATAATCTCTGTCTTTACAGCATGGAGGAGATCTCTCCCTCAGGAGAGCTTCAGGCTTGCAAACTGTATTCCTCACTGAAACTAATTAATTAAACTGCTACTTAATTTTGTGAGATTGCCTCTGATTTGCTTTATTATCATTTCTGGTTACTCACAGGTTTGAGACCAATACTGTATGGACTGACTACATTTAAAATTCTGCTGACAAGTGATATAAAAAGAAGATTCTCTAAATCAAGAAATTATGATGATACAAATCATAGGATACTTCTAATTGTTAATTATTTGCCATTGTAGATCATAAAAAAACAATAGTTTGCTTTACTATCAAGGTTAGTGAAATTGATATAGTAGCCTGTTTACACATCAAAGAATTTGCATAAGTGTACTAGATGTCAGTCAAAAGTATTGTTGTTTATTTTTGTAATTAGAACCATATGAGACTCATAATTGTACCTCTTTTTTTTTAGGTTTTTGCAAGGCAATGGGGTTAAGTGACTTGCCTAAGGTCACACAGTTAGGTAATTATTAAGCATCTGAGGTTGGATTTGATCTCAGGTACTCCTGACTTTAGGACTGGTGCTCTATCCACCGTGCCACCTAGCCTCCCCCTCACAATTACACAGTTAGTCTCATCAACATTTTTCATCATTTACTGATTTTGAAAAACTAAATCATAAGCTTAATGATGACAGTAGATCTGAAATTTGAAACCTTGGCAGTTAAAAATCATTGTGAAAGTTGAGATTTTAAAATTATTACTATTAGCAATTATAATTTTCATGTAAGTGAACTCAAAATTAAAATAGTTAAGTAAGAATTTCTATTAATTTGAACCATAAGGTAATTAAAGTAAATTAGTATTAATAATTTCTTTTTTGTAAAAGACCTAGCTGAGACCTTTTAAGGTAGCAATATCTGTGACATTCTTGTGCCAATAGCTGATCATTTATAAATGAACTTCCTTGTGCAACAGCTGAATGAATGCCTTTCCAGCATTAAGTTATCTTTGAGGGTATAAATGACTTCTCTGCAGTCATTAATGAGGAACGAGGTAGGACCTTATAAACTTTGTAGTTGTTCTCAGTAAATTGAACTTGGGCATATTTGACTATTACTTTAAAAAAATCAGACTTTGAAGATATTGGGGGAAAAATTATGCATCCAAAAACTTTTAAGAACCAAAACAGAGTGGCAGTATTGCAATTAATTGGTTTTATGTAATAAAAATTTAGGCTGAGACATAAAGCATAATTCTGAGGAGTAATAAGTAAGTTTTTACAACTGGGAAATAAAGACTAGAGGAATTAAGCAAGTTGAAAAAGTAAGAAAAGTGTTGAGTAAATTAATGAAAAACGTTCAGTTTTGAAAGGTAATGTAAAATGATAGTTTAGCAGACAACAGTATAACCAGTTAATTAGGGATGAGAGAAGAATGGGTAGAAAGTTTCAGGAAAGTTGGAAACTGTTTGCACTGTGAGAATGCACTGTGAATGCAGGGTTTGAAAGTAAAAAGTTTGGTTTTGAAAAAGAGCTGATCCCACTAAAAAAAGTTTTGATGAATTTTTAAGGCAATGCATCTTCTGACAGTGAGTAAGAGGAAAATTTGATAAATAACATATTAATTAACTGATTGAAATAGAAAGAATTGTTTCTTTGCTACGGTTTAAATAGTTATGATAAAGGATTAACAATATAGGAAATTTAAAGGAACTCATTTGGTTTTTGGATGGTTTAAAGAAATAAAGAACTAATACCGGGTTCTGAAAATATCACCAAGGATTTTTAATATGAGTCAACTGAAAAATAATTCAAATAATTGCCACTTGTAATTATAACTTAAAAACTGATTAGGTTTAAAATTTAGTTTTAAGGCCACATTGTAATTACAGTGTATTAGAAATTTCAATCAAACTTTATATGTACAAAGTGATAATAAATATTGTACCAATGTTGTTGGGATAAGGATATAATTGTGAAGTGCTTACCATGTTGTTTGACTTGTGCAGGAATTCAATTTGACATAGGCACTTTTCTTAATTAGCATGAAATATTAACAAATTTCCTGATATATTACAAGAATTCAAATTCTAAGTAAAAAGAAATAGACTAAACTTATTAAAACATTTCTGGAAACAGACCATTGAAAATCCTTAAGGATTTTAAGCCTTTTTTTTAAGATCTGGAAAAGGTCTGGTGTGTGATAAATACTATATATAAACCACTACTATGTGAAAATACCAGGGATTCCCCAATTGATGAATGGTGAAAGGATGGTAGTTTTCCATTTTTTTCACTTAATAGTATTTTATTTTTTCCAATTACATGTAAAGATAGTTTTCAACATTGATTTTTATAAGATGTTTTGTTGCAAAATTTTGTCTCTCCTTTTTTCTCCCTTCCTCAAGGCAGCAAGCAACCTGATATTGGTTATACATGTACAATCTTGTTATATATATTTCCATATTAGTCATATTGTGAAAGAAAAATCAGAACAAAAGGGATAAACAACAAGGAAAAAAAAGTTTAAGTGAAAATAGAATGCTTAACTTGTTTTTTCTTTCTGGATTTCTCTTCCTCTTGAATCATCACAGCATCACATTGCATCACCAATGCTGTGCACAAGCACCAGCATGTGATATCTGGGTAACAGAATATGACAACCATTAAATCCTAATCTGTCTCTTGATGAACAAATCATTACTATATCCTTTTCTCTAAGACCTTCCCCCTTTCACCTTCGAGATCCACATCAGTATGTCATGATTGACAATAGCATTAATACTAGGTCAATAGCGTTAACACTAGGACAATGTCAGCTTGTCACCTTTAGGTCTAAGCTGCAAAATTCAGTATATTCTGACAGGGGAAAAGACGAATGTTTTCCAATTATATACAATAGTAATATGTACCTATCATTTTTTGTAAGGTTTTGAATTTTACAATTTTTCACCCATCTTCCTTTCCCTCCCCCACAGAAAGATGTCTGATAGTCTCTACATTATTTCCATGCTATACACTGATGTAAATTGAATGTCTTATAAGAGTAAACATAAACCCCCTACCCCCCCCCAGAAGATGAGAAATTTCAAGAATATATAGTACTTCAGTCTGTGTTCAGATTTCAATGCCTCTGTCTCTGGGGTGAGTTGCTTTCTTTATCATAAGTCCACCAGAGAAGTTGCTTCAGTATTTTTCCCACATTTGCTATTACTGGCTGTACCTCCACTCTATTCCTCCCCACTCTCATTTATTCTACTCTCTCTTTCCTTTCATCCTGGCCCTGTCCAAAAGTGTATTGCATCTGAGTACCCTCTCCCTCGATCTTCCCTCTCTTCTATCACCTATTCCCCTCTTCCCTTCCCTCATTCCCTCTTATCCCATCCCTTTCTTCTCATTTTTCTCTAGGGTAAGATAGATTTCCTCACCCTGTTAAGTGTGTATGTTATTTCCTCTCTGAGCTATTTATGATGAAGCCTCACTCATTCTCCCTTGCCTTCCCCCTTTCCATTCCATTGAAAAAGCTTTTTCTTGTTTCTTATGTGAAATTTCTTAGTTTTTTCTTCATCTCCTTTTCCTTTCTCCCAGTATTTTCCTTTATTACCCATTGACTCCATCTTTTTTACTATATTATACCATCATATTCAGCTCCTTCCTGTGCCTTGTCTACATATGCTTCTTCTAACAGCTCTTATAAGTGAGAAAGCTCATATGAGTTATCAATATCTTTTTCCTGTGCAGGAATACAAACAGTTCAACATCATTAAGTTCCTCATAGTTAGTTCCTCTCTTCCACTCCCTCTATGGTTCACCAGAGTCCTGTACTTGGAGATCAAACTTTCTGTTCAGCTCTGTTTGTTTCAATAGAAAAGTTTGAAAGTCTCCTGTTTCATTAAAAGTCCATCTTTTCCCCTGAAAGAAGACATTCAGTTTTGCTGGGTAGTTGATTCTTGGTTGTAAACCAAGATCTTTTGCCTTCCAGAATATCATATTCCAATCCCTATGAGACCTTAATGTGGATTCTGCCAGATCCTGTATAATCCTGATTATGGAGCCTCAGTAGTTGAACTGTTTGTTTCTGACAGCTTTTAGAATTTTCTCTTTGATTTGGGAGTTTTGGAGTTTGGCTATAATATTCCTGGAAATTTTTCTTTTGGGATCTCTTTCAGGAGGTGACCAGTGAATTCTCTTGATTTCTATTTTACCCTCTGCTTCTAGGATCTCAGGACAATTTTGCTGTATTATTTCTTGAAAAATGAAGTCTAGATTCTTCTCCTGATTGTGGCTTTCAGATCACCCAATAATTATTAAATTATCTCTTCTGGATCTGTTTTTGAGGTCAGTTGTTTTTCCAATGAGATATTTCACATTTTCTTCTAATTTTTGGCTTTTTTGAAAGAGTTTTATTTCTTCCTTATTTCTTGCAAAGTCATCAGCTTCCTTTAGTTCCATTCTGTATTTTGAAGGAGTTATTTTCTTCAGTGAGCTTTTTTATCTCCTTTTCCAGCTGGCCAATTTTGGTTTTTAAGGCACTCTTCTCATTTGCCCTTTGTTTTGCTTTTTCCATTAGGCCTAAACTGGTTTTTAACATATTATTTTCTTCAGTATTTTTTTGTATATCTTTCACCAAGCTTTTGATTTGGTTTTCATGATTTTTCTGCATCACTCTCATTTCTCCTCCCAATTGTTCCTCTACCTCCCTTAATTACTTTTCAAAATCTTTTTTGAGATCATCCATAGTCAGAGCCCATTTTCTATTTCTCTTGGAGGTTTTGGATATGGAAACTTTGAGTTTTGTCATCATCTGAATATGTGCTTTGATCTTCCATGGGATTAAATCTATGGTCAAATTCTTCTTTTTCTGTTGTTTATTCATTTCTTCATCCCGAGATTAATTTACAGCACTTCCAAGGTTTGGAGGTTTTTTGGGGGGACACCCCACTGGGACCTTTATTTCTCCAAGGTCTTATGCTCTCTTACCTATGCTTTGATTTATAGATGGCCCCTGTACTTCCCTCTGCCCTGGGGCTATAAGGAGGAAACAAGCTTGGCTACTTAGTATGGAAGACCAAACTGCAACCTGGATCAGAGTGTAGTCTCACAGCAGAGTCCTCCCACAAGGAAGAGCAGAGAAATCTCAGTAGATTTCCCTTTCCTTCTCTGGGGGGGGGGGTGCAGACTGCTTTCTCCAGATTCTCGATGCAGACTCTGCTGCTTGTGCTCCTTACTCCACACTCATTCTGGTGTAGCAGAGTTATTTCCATGCCCCTTCAGGCTGTTGCAGGTGATCTCTGGGCTGGGTAGGCTGGTCTTTGCTGGGCTTGGCTCGGTTGGGCTGCTCTGTGGCCACAGCTTTTTTCCAACCCCCATTCCTGGTGAAACAACACCTTTCCCACAGAACTTCTAAGTTATCTTGGACTGGGAAAATGTATCACTCAGTCTTTCTGTGGGTTCTACCCCTCTAAATTTTGGCTAGAGTTATCATTTGTTTGTATTTTGGAGTTTGTGGGGGAAGGAGTTCCCAGGAAATACTGCCTTCATGCTGCCAACTTGGCTCTGGCCAAGAATGTCCCAGTATTTAGAGTACTTAGAGATTCTTTAGATAATTAAATCAGAAATGACATTACTTAACTAGATAGGTTTGTAGTAACATAAGGGAAGAGGATGGGAATCTACATAGAAGGACTAGACATAAAGTGATTAGGAAGTGATTTTATCTTAATCTATACTTTAGTTAATGAGGATTTAAATTCCTTGGTTGGGGAGCTAAAGGGGTGTGTGTGAGAGAGAGTATATTTGGGGGGGGGTACAAATGGTCCATGAAATGATTTGATTTTGCAAGTTACTTTCACTCATGAGGATTGTGTGACCATGGAGGATAATTCAAAAGAGGGTAAGGTATAAAGTGATTATAATTTGCTGTGATTCATGATTTTTGAGAAGTGTTTTTCTAATGAGATGGAAGAGAGGGAATGGTACTTAGTGACTATATTTATCAATCAATCAATAAAACTTTGATTGTACTTTGATTGATGGTACTTCTTTCAGGTTAGAGAAAAAAAGTATAATTTGACAAAAGGGATATAAGTACAAGATAGGGTTAAAACAATAAAAACATAAAAAGAAGAAAAAGGCTAAGGTACTAGTCAATGAAAACACTAGGTCAAGAAACACAAACACCTATTATAGTAAAGGGAAAGAAGGGAGAGTGTGAATACTAAGTAAATCATGCTTAATATATTTGACCCAGAGAGTAATAAAATGCATATCCAACTGGGTTTAAAAGTCATTCTACTCTACAGGAAAGTGGGGGGGGCTGTTAGGAAGGGACTGATAAAAGGAAAGGCAAAGTGAAATCAAACTGAAAGTTAAAATTTAAAAGAAAAGTTAAAGGGGAAAGGGAGTAAAACATTGGTGAGGAGGAATAAGAAGAAAGAAAAAATAAAAGTACAAAATGAGAAAGATAGCATGGAGAGAAAAACAGAATTAGTAGTCTTAACTGTAAATGTGACTGGGATGATCCCTTCCATAAAACAGAAATAGATAGTAGAATGGATTAAAAACCAGAATCCTACAATATGTTGCTTACAAGAAACACATTTGAAAAAGAGAGATGTACACATGGTAAAGGTAAAAGATTGGAGCAAAATATATTATGCTTCAGTGGAAAAAAATATCAGGACTAGCAATCCTGTTCTCAGACAAAACAAAAGCAAAAATAGATCTCATCAAAAGGGATAAAGAAGGAAACTGCATCTTCTTAAAAAGCATCATAGGCAATGAAGTTATATAATTATTAAACATATATGCACCTAAACATATATGCACACATTTGGTTTAATGCCTCAATTTTTAGAGGAGCAAGTGAATTAATTGCAAGGAGACATAGACAGCAAAACTTTAATAAGTTTTTAATAAATAAAGCCCAGCTTGGCAGACAGCAGGAAAGCCAATGGGAGGATTTTAGCCAACAGCTTGACTATCGTGAGCCAGCACTGAGGGTCCCAACTCAGAACTAGATAAATATAACCCCAAAATAAATATGAAGGAATTAAGAAGGTTTATAAAATCTTAGAAAAATTTGATATAATTGAACCCTGGAGAGAAAATTTAATGAGGATAAAAAAAATATACCTTTTCTCTGCAGTACATGGCACCTATACCAAAATTGACCCATATACTAGGGCCAGAAAAACCTTACAATCAAATGCAGAAAGACAGAATTAATGAATACATATTTTTCAGATCATGATGTAGTAAAATTACATGCAATGAAGGATCATTGAAAGATAAACCAAACATTAACAGGAAACTAAATAACTTAATTTTTAAAGAATTAGTGGATCAAATAACAAATAATAGAAATAATCATTTAATACAAGAAAATTTTAACAATGAGAAATCATACCAAAATTTATTGAATGCAGCAAAAGCAGCTTTTAGGGGAAATTTTATATCTCTAAATATTGATAAGAATAAAATAAAGAGAAGATCAATGAATTGGGTATGCAACTTAAAAAGTTAAAAAAGAAAAATAAAAGATCCTCAATTAAATACTAAATTAGACATTTGAAAAATTAAAAGAGATATTAATAAAACTGAAAGTAAGAAAACCATTGGTTATATAAATATAAGTAAGAATTGATTTTACAAAAAAACCTAATAAAGTAGATAAACTTTAAATCAGATAAATCCATTTTAAAAAAATAAAAATGAAAACCAAATTACCAGTATCAAAAATGAAAGGGGTGAACTCACCACCAGTGAGGAGGAAATCAAAGAGATAGTTCAGAATTATTTTGCCCAATTTTATACAATGAATTTTATAACCTGAATGAAATGGATGAATATTTACAAAAATGCAAACTACCTAGATTAACAGAAGAGGAAGTAAAAACCTAAATAACACCATTTAAGAAAAAGAAATTGAAGAAATTATCAATAAACTCCCTAAGAAAAAGTCTCCCTGTTCAGATGAATTTAAAAGTGAATTTTACTAAACATTTAACGAACAATTGTTTCCAATTCTACATAAAGTAATTAAAAATAAGAGTTCTGTCAAATTCCTTTTCTCATACCAAAATGGTGTTGATACCTAAATCAGGAAGAACCAAAACAAAGAAAATTATATACCAATCTCTCTAATGAGCATTGTTGCAAAAATCTTAATTAAAATTTTTTGCAAAGAAATTACAGCATATATTTTAAGATATATTTTAACAGGATCCATAGAATTTATGCCCACTAGGCAAGGATGGTTAAATATTAGGAAAACACTCAGCATAATTGAACATATCAATAACAAATCAACAGAAATCATTAATTTTTTTCAACAGATGCTGAAAAGGTCTCTGAAAAAATACAATATCTATTGCTCTTAAAAACACTAGAAAGTATAGGAATAAAAACTTTTCCTTTAAATAGCAAGCAATATCTATCTAAAACTATCAATAAATATTATATGTATGGGGATAAACTAGGAGCATTTCCAATAAGATTGGGGATGAAACAAGGGTGCCCATTATCACCATTACTATTCAATATTGTATTAGAGATGTTAGCTTTAGCAATAAGAGAAGAAAAAGAAATTGAAGGAATAAGAATTGGCCATGAGGAAGCAAAACTTTCACTCTTTGGAGATGATATGATGCCATATTTAGAGTATCCAAGAAAATCATCTAACAATTAACAAATTCAGCCAAGTAGCAGGTTATAAAATAAATGCTCATAAATCATCAGTATTTCTATATTTGAATACCAAAACTCAAAAGCAAGAGATAAAGAGAAATTCCATTTAAAGTAACTGCAGACAACATTAAATACTTGAGATTCTACCTTCCAAGACAAACCCAGAAACTGTATGAGCACAATTACAAAACACTTTTCACACAAATAAATTCAGATCTAAACAATTAGGAAACTGTCGATTGCTCATGGTTAGGTCATCAGTGCCACACTAATCAAAATAACAAATAACTATTTTATCAACTTAGAAAAAATAGTAACAAAATTCCTATGGAGCAAAAAAAAAAGGAATATAAAGGGAAATGATTTTTTAAAAAGAATAAAAGAAGGTGGTCTTGCTCTTTTAGATCTAAAACTAAACCATAAAATACCAGCCATCTGGGGTGGCTAGGTGACACAGTGAATAGACTGGCCCTGGAGTCAGGAGAACCTGAGTTCAAATCTGGCTTCGGACACTTAATAAGTACCTAGCCATGTGGCCTTGGGCAAGCCACTTAACACCATTACTTTGCAAAAAAAAAACCTCTAAACTAAAAAAATAGCAGCCATTAGAATTGTATGGTATTGGTTAAGAAATAGATTAGTGGACCTAGGATAGCTTCAAAAGAAACAGTCATAAATGATTACTATTTGACAAAAACAAAGACATTAGTTTGTGGGATAAGAACTCAGTATTTGCCAAAAATTGTTGGGAAAACTGGAAAATAGTATGTCAAAAATATTTTGGCATAGATCCATATCTCACACCCTATACCAAAATAAGGTCGAAATGGATGTAGAATTAGACATATAGCTTGATATCATAGACCAATGAACAGATCAAGAAATACTATAGCTGTCAGATCTATGGAAAGGGGAGAATTTTGAGCCCCCAAAAATTCAGTACAATATAAATTACAAAATGGATGATTTTGACCGAATTAAATAAATGATTTTGACTGTATTAAAAAGTTAATGTAGTGTTCATTCAGATTCTGTAGAAGTTTTTTTTGGTTTTGTTTTGCACTAATAAAACCAATGTTGCCATAGTTAGAAGGGAAGCAGAAAACTGGAAAACAGTTTTCACTGTTAGTTATTCTGATAAAGGTTTGACTTCTAAAACATATAGGTTCATATCATTCATCAATTGATAAATGGTCAAAAGATATTAACAGGAAGTTTTCAAATGAAGAAATTAAAACTATATATATAGTAATATGAAGCTATATATAATCATATGGAAAATGCTCCAAATCATTACTGATCAGAGAAATGCAAATGAAAACAACTATGAAGTTCTACCTATCAGATTGACTAAGATGACATAAAGGGAAAACAATCAATGTTGTAGTCATTGTGGGAGGATTGGGACATTAATGCATTGTTGGAGTTGGATCAAAATATTCTGGAGAGCAATAAGTAGGCAGGCCCAAAGAGCAATAAAATTGAATTACCTTTGAACCAGCAATACACTACTAAGACCTATATCCACAAGCAATCACAAAAAATGGTTAAAGTTCCACATTACAAAATATTCATAGCAGTTCTTTTTGTAATGGCAAAGAATTGGAAATTGAGGGGATGCATATAAGTTGGGGAATAGCTGGAAAAGTTATGTTATATGAATGTTCTGTAAGAAACTATGAGTACTATTATTCTATAATAAACAATGAATTTTAGAGAAGCATGGAATGAATTACAGGAACTTTTGCTGAGTGAAAGGAGCAGAAAGAAGGGAACATTAACAACATTAACAGTAACATTGTAAGTTGATCAACCTTGATGGATGCAGCTTCTCTCTGCAGTTCAGAGAGCTAGAACAACCCTAGAAGACCTGCTATGGACAATGGTATCCACATCCAGAGGAAGAAAACCAAAGCCAAAGAAATCCAAAAAAACTTCTACAGAATCTGAATGAACACTACATTCATTTTTTAAAAATTTCTTTTATGGTTTTCTTTCCTATCTCATGATTTTCTTTTTTCCCCCTCTTAATCCTTATTCCTCATACAGAAAATGACTAAACTGTAAATATATTAAAAACAAATGTACATATATAATATTCACCACACTGCCACTGGGGGGAGGAGGGTGGAAGGAAATTATGTAACTTAAAGATATGCATACGCATGTAGATGAATGTTGAAAACTTTCATAGCATGTAAATGGAAAAATAAAATAAAATATCAATTGGAAAAGAAAAAATATTATCAATTTGGCAGGTGTGTAGAGGATGGAGTGGAAAGGGAAAAGTCAGAAAGCTCAGAGAGAAGTTAAGAAATTATTACTATAGTTAAGTGTGAAGTGTTGAGAACATGAACTAAGATAGAGGCTATACGAATATTCACAAAGGGAAGTTTGAAAGAGATATTATAGAGGTAGCATCAATAAGATTTGGTAACTAATTAGGTATGGGGAGATGAGAGTGAAAATTTGAAGATGACTTCTAGATTCTGAACCTGGCTAAGTGGAAGAATGATTAAAAAAAATCCAACAGAATAAGAAATTTTGAAGGAGGGATGAGATTTCTTTTGGAGGGGGATATTAGTTCCATTTGAGAAATGCTTTTGCCCCCAAAGCAGAGGAGATTATATGTTCCACAGAGGTGTAATCTAGAAAAAAATAGTGACACACAGTCACAGTCAGACATTCCTGAAAGACTGAACAAGAACAGTTTGTTTTTGCCAAAATAACTCCATTCGCTTGCCTCTTCCTTTTCAGTCTTTCACCCCTGCCAATGCTTTTTCTGAAAGAGGATCCATTGTTAATATTTGTAAAAGTGACATATAAATATCCTCAGATAAATGTCAAATTAAAACTTGCTTTTCATTTTTTTTCTCTGGAAAACAGCTCTCATTTCTGGACCTCTCTAACTTTTATTATGAATCTTCTTGGCCACAATAATATCACTTGTGTTATGAATGAAAAGAATAGATTCCCAAGGAGTTTAAATGGATTTCCCATGATTAGGTAATAAATGTCAAAGCTAGGATATAAACTCGCATCTCTGTACTCCATATTCAGCACTCTCCTTTTTATTCTGTTGTCGTCCTTTCCTACTTTTCGTAGATGAGGTGCCTGAAAAGGGGGAAGAGCCTTCATAGATTATGCATAAGTAAATTACTGGCCAAAAGTCACACAGCTAGGAAATTTTTAAGTGTCTTGGGTCAGATATGAACTCAGGTCCTCCTGACTCCAAGTCCAGTGCTCTGTCCACCTAGCTGCCCCTATTTTATTGCTTTTCTAAAGTGGAGTGAAGCAAAGGATATGAATCAGTGAATTCTAAGAAATAATGGGAACAATGGCATGATGAATTGGGAACAACTCCAAATTCAGGAATGTGCTAAGTATCAGGTATACAAAAAGAAAGAGAAAGTCCCTATCCAAAAAGAATTTAGATTCAGTTGGTGGTATGCAATATTATGAAGAAATATGTATGTAAAAATATATATGTATATGAAATATATATATATATATATATATGTGTGTGTGTGTGTGTGTGTGTGTGTGTGTGTGTGTGTGTATAGAGAGTAGGAACAACTCCTTTCATAAAGGGTTTTTTCTAATGCCTTATCATGGTATGGCAATAATCCTAAATTACTGGAAGTCTATCACAGTTCAATGCAAGCTTTTCTATTATTTTAGAAGGTTTTCTAGTTTGACCTCAGGATTGGACCAGTTCTATTTTCTAAGGACCAATCTAGTTAAGGAGAGGCACATCACTATTTGAATATAGAAACCTGTGAAACAAAGAAAACTTTTAAATTCCCCTTTCCCTTTAGTATCAATGGCATAGAGGACATAGGATGCTATGAATTAAATAATATTTGTGAACAGATTTCAATTTGATTTGATTTTCTATGTATTAAAGCCCATTCAAGGAATAATATAATTAATAGACTGCTAGAGAGTCTGAATTATATCAATCTCGACATTTTGGCTAGAAATCTAAGTATCTAGTCATCATATATCGCAGTACTAATAAGTACTTTCAGAAGGATCACCATGATGGAGATGTGAACTGATTCAACCATTCTGTAGAGCAATTTAGAACTATGCCAAAAGGGTTATTAAAACCATGTATACTCTTTGACCCAACAATACTACTACTACTACTACTACTACTACTATTACTACTACTACTACTACTACTACTACTACTACTACTACTACTACTACTACGCCTGTATTCCAAAGAAACTTTTTAAAATGGAAAAGAACCCGTATGTACAAAAATATTTAAAGAAGGTCTATACTGGTCATTAAGAATTGGGAATTGAAGCAAATTGGCATATGACTTGGTTGGTTGGTTGATTAGTTCTTGTCCTTCATTATCAAAGAAGACCAAGATGATATCACTTTGTTAAAGACAAATTACAGTGTATCTAACTGTGGCTGATCAGATCAATAATCTTGTAATGCTCTGCCATAAATTGGGCACAAATAGTTCATGTGAACATTTAGGTGTTTAAATTTATGTATCTCATGTTTCCTTTGAGCTGCTGTAATTCTACTTACTCATAGAGCACAGTGTCCTTTCTGGTGAGGGTACACCATACTGGGCAGTCCTGTGCCAGAGTCTTCCAAGCTGCATAGTCAATTCTAATTTCTTTTTCTTGGTTTTTTTTCAAGGCAAATGGGGTTAAGTGGGTTGCCCAAGGCCACACAGCTAGGTAATTATTAAGTTTCTGAGGCTGGATTTGAACTCAGGTACTCCTGACTCCAGGGCCGGTGTTCTATCCACTGAGTCACCTAGCCACCCCTATTCTAATTTTACTTAAGAGCAACTTTAAGGGTGTTCTTGTATCATTTATTCTGACCACTTTCTGAGAGCTTGCACTGTCTGCATATGGTAAATAAGTAATGGCAAATAATTGTGATAGAATACTATTGTGACATGAGAAATGATAACAGGATACTCTCAGAAAAAAGTTGGATAGACTTGTATGAACTGATGCAAAGTGAAATGAGCAGAACCATGAGAACATTGCACAGTAAAAGCAATATTGCATGATGACCAACTGTGAATGACTTAGCTATTCTTAGTAATAAAATGATCCAAGGCAACTCTCAAGAGCTTATGATGAAAAGTGCATCCCATTCCCAGAGGAAAATATTAATGATGTCTGAATACAATTCAAAGCATACTTTTAAGAACTTTATTTGTTTTTTCTTCTTTTTGGGGAGTATAGGGTTTTTTTCATAACATGTCTAATATGGAAATTTATATCAAATTATTGCCTTCTTAATGAAGAAGAATTGGAGAAAGAGAATTTTGAAGTGGTAGAGAAATTTTGTGAAATACTTAATAAGACTCTCCAAATCAAGTGAACACCCATTCTGATACCTAGTAACATCCCTACAAAGTTGGAAAAAGGTAAGGATTGGAAATAATATATCAGAAAGTATAGTTTAAAAGAAAGAAATAGAACAGTCAAAAGGCTGAAAGATTATATAGAAGCCTCATGCTTCTAAATAAAGATTACTATTTAAAAAAAAGTCCTGGTAGGTGCTTGACAGTGTACCAAATAAAATCACAACACAAAGTATGAAATTGACCACATTTTGACAAACAGGAAATGACTTATTAAAGAGATGTGGGAGTTATTGCTAAGTCAGTACATAGACTTATCCATCATAGCTAAGATCATAATTTAAAATAAATAAGAAAAAAAGAGTAGTAATGACAATAATATGGAATACAATTAAGATATTACCTTGAATTTAAATAAACTGTTGAAAATTTAAAATTTTTAAATAAACAACAGAAATGCCACAGGGAACAATTATAATAATTCTGTCCAGTAATTAAACCAAAGTAAATTAATTATTACAGCAAGGAAACTTAAAGAGCCTAGAAAATGTCATACTTTGGAAACATTTGGCTTACTTGTCAAACAGAGAAATGAATGCCAGTAGCAACAGTAGGTTAGCATATAAATTTGTCTCTGAAATCTAATGAAAGAGGATGAACAGTGATGAGTAGTATCATCTCACAAAGCAGACGAAGCTGTAGCAGGCAAAATCAGTCTAAATATTGGCAAGATAGTTAGTTAAGCAGTCATTCTAAAAGCACACAAGGTAAAAAACAGATTTCAAATTGAACTGCAACCCTCTAGTCTTATTCTTTTAACTGGAACAAGGTTGTATAAGTTCCCAGAGATCAATGACTACTACTTTAAGGGTTCTATCATTGGGTTACTCTGAAGAGTATGGAGTGTTTAAATCTGTGAGTCATGAGTCCCCATCCAGTGAACTTCCCAATACTTTTTTAAATAGTATTTTATTTTTTCCCAATTACAGGTCAAGACAATTTTTACTATTCATTGAACTTTCTCATTTTTGCAAGGCAATGGGTGTGTGTGTGGGGGGGGGGATAAGTGACTTGCCCAAAGTCACACAGCTAGGTAATTATTAAGTGTCTCAGGCTACATTTGAACTCAGGTCCTCCTGACTTCAGGGCCAGTGCTTTCTTCACTGCACCACCTAGCTACCCCTTAACATTTATTTTTCCAGTATTCCAAATGTCTCCCTCCTTCTCTTCCCACCTCTCTTCTGAAAATGGCAGGTAATTTGATACAAACTCTCTCTCACACTATATATGTATATATCTATATCTATATATATATGATTATGTAAAACTCATTTTCATATTAGTCACAGTTGTGAAAGACAAAACATATCAAAAGGAAAAAATACTTGAAAAATAGAGTGAAAATTATGCTTTGATCTACAGAGTCAATTACTCTTTATCAGAATGTGAATTTCAATTTCCCTCCTGTGTCTTTTGAACTTGTGGATCATTGTGTTACTGAGAAGAGGCAGGTCATTCTTAGCTAATTATCACACAATGTTGCTGATATTGTGTACAATGTTTTACTTATTTTACTCATTTCCATATTCTTTTCCGAAATACACAATAGTATTTTATTACAGCCATACACCATAACTTGTCCAGCCTTTCTCCAATTGATGAGCATCCCTTCAATTTCCAACATTTTGCCTCAAAAAAAATGTTTGCCTTTGTTGGTCCTTTCCCCTTTTTTATGATTTCTTTGGGATATAGACCTTTTAGTGCTAAAGCTGGATCAGAGGATAGACATAGTTTGGTTTCTCCTTAGGCATATTTATAAATTACTCTTCTTTACTCCCCAATATTAATAAACCAATTGACAATAATTAACTTTTACAAAGAATATTCTCCAAGTTTAAGAAGAACAATGATTATAAAACAATCACCCCAAACCAGTAGATGCCCTCTCCCCTTTGAAAATATTTAGTTTCTGGGAATAGTGAGCACAAACTTAAAGTACAAGGTACAGATATATTTGACACATCTAGAGAAATCTGTGGGGTAGAGGAATACTTTACCACCTCTTGTTCCTAGCAGTCCCTTTTCCTTTCATAGAGTTGCCACCCACTTTATTTGTAGATATAGCTTTGGCACTGGAGAAATTGATGCCTTGCTCTATAGGACAGGCTTTTCACTTGACCCAGACTTCAATATCTGGTTGCTGAGAAGACTCCTAATGGCTTTTCTGACCTATCAAAGAAATCTAGTTCATTTCATTCATGGATATTCTTTCAACTTCCATAAACAAAGAGTAAAAACAATAGAAACAGTATTCACTCAGGTAAACATTGTTACTTTGTGGGAACAGAAGCAGGCATTGCCTTTCTGTCCACTTTTTTTTTAACACTTCTCTTTAAAATTTTAAACTTAAATACAAAGTAAGAAAAGAAAAGAAATATAGCCAAGTGCACTACAGAACTTGAGAGGATTTAAATATGACAAACTTCCATTTCAAGAAAATCTAAATAAATACTTCACATTGTGTTCAAAATTGTCTAGCTTTTCTTTGCTTTCTTGTAGGTTTTTCTTTTGTTCTCTGCTGTGCATGCTTTACTTTATTTTTAACCCTCTTCCCCAAGAAGGCTATATATACACACATATATGCATATACATGCACACATATATATCTAACAATCATATATGTATATAGGCATATATACATCCAAACTGTACATATATACACATCATATTTATATATACATACACATATATCAATCATACACACATTTAAGCACATATACACCCAAACATGTACAAACATACATTATTTATACATACACATATACCTACATATACAGATATCTATAATCATACACATATAAACACTAATATATTCATATACATATATATATAAACTATACTATGCTTATTTCCACTTCTGTTTTCCTGAAGGTAAATAGAATCTTCCCTCATAAGTCTATGTCTTTCCATATTTTTTTAAATCTACCAGCTCATTTCCTCCTCACAGCAATATTTCTATTTTATACTATCTAGTTATATAATCCAATACAATATTGATTACTATCATTGACCTATTGTGTAATTTCCTTATTTTTCTTTTGATTAAATATATTTTTCTTTTAGCTTTATCTGAGATAATAATTACTACCCTGCATTTTACATAATAAATTCTACTTCTGATCTTTATTTTTGTGTGTATCTTGCATTTTTATAACATTTCTTTAAAGCAGCAACTCCTCCTCACTTCTCTACTTTGCTTTACCTCCTACCCTGCTTTCCTATTCCTTAATTCCTAGCCCTCAACATGAATCCCTCCCTTATACATCTTTCTATATCCCCTATTTCCATTCATTTATACATTATTCTCAACTCCCTTTTATCTTATTCTCTTACCTTCTAATTCAGGACCTTCCCTATATTCCCTTAACTTCATAGTTCTTTCTGAATTTAGAAGCTTTTATACCCTTCTAGATTATATGTGTTTTGTTCTCTTTTTAACCCATTCCTGATGAGTGATTTTCGATAACTACTAACCCTTCTTCTCTAATTTCACTATGTTAATTTTTCTTCTTCCCCTTATTTGTGTGAGATAATTATTTTTTTATCTTTTCCTATGCCATTTTACTTTTAAAGATTACATCATATTCAGTTCTACCCCAATCTTTCAAATTACTCATGAATGAAAATGAAAATATTAAACATGTAGCATACATTTCCATGTATAGATAAGAAACAATTTATCCTTTTTAAGTCTCCTGAACTAGTCTTTGATGTTTACCTTATATTTCTCTTGGATCTTATATGTCAAATTTTCTAATTTTGCATCAAAATCCTGAAAATCTGACAATTCATTGAATATCTATTTTTTAAAATTCAGGATTAGGCAGTTTTGCTGGGTATGATATTTGTGGTCATAACCCCAGTTATTTTGCTCTTCCATATTCCCAGATCTTTGGGGGTTTTAATGTAGCCATTGCTAGATCTTGTGTAATTCTAATTGTCATTCTACCAGGTTTAAATCTATTCCTTGTTGCTTGTAATATTTTATCCTTAGGGTTTTGAAATTTTGCTATGATAGTCCTATAAATTTTCCTCCTAAGTTGTATTTCAGGTAGTATTGGTAATTTTTTATATTTCTCTTTTTTACCCTCTTATTCTAAAGCCTCAGAACAATTTTATTTAGTTATTATATTATTTCATCAAAATTCCTTTTTTTCTTAGTTTTCAAGTAGTCTGATTATTTTTGTTTTTTTCTTCTCAATCTGTTCTTTAGATGCTATTTTTCTTATGAGAAGTTTCAAATTCTCTTCTATTTCTTCATTCTTTGTATTTTGTTTCATTAATTTTTGATCTTACAACTTCATTTACTTCCCCTTGCTCAAATCTAATTTTTTTTAGGCTTTTACAAGGCAATGGGGTTAAGTGGCTTGCCCAAGACCACACAGCCAGGTAATTATTAAGTGTCTGAGACCAGATTTGAACCCAGGTACTCCTGACTCCAGGGCCAGTGCTTTATCCACTACGCCACCTAGCTGCCCCTCAATTCTAATTTTCAAGGAGCTATTTTCCCCTTTAAGATCCTGGATCTTCTTTCCAGTTGATTGATTTTCTTTTCATAATCTACTTGTTTTACTTGGATTGCTATTTTTTAAAGTTTTCCCTCAATCTATCTTATTGGACTTTGAAATCTTTTACTAAATTCTTCTATGAATTCTTTTGGGCATGTATTTATTTGATATCCCTCTTTGTGGTTTCAAATTTATTCTGGTTTTCTTTAATCCTATAGAGAGTTACTATATACTAAAATGTTTAATCTTTAGCAACTTGTTTGTGTATTCACCTCTAGTCTCAGAGGCTTTTTTTTAAGGTTTTTGCAAGGCAGATGGGGTTAAGTGGCTTGCCCAAGGACACACAGCTAGGCAATTATTATGTGTCTGAGACCAGATTTGACTCCTGACTCCAGGGCTGGTGCTTTATCCACTGCCACCTAGCTCTTTCAAGTCACAGATAGGGCCCCTCAGGGGCACACTGTAACCTTCAGTCTCTTCTGGCTTGGAACTGAGAACAAGATATCAGTTCTTTCATAAGTCTCCACAGACAATAGTGTCCCTGCATCACTGCTTCTGCACTCGCCAGGTCTGTGCTGGTTTCTATGAGCTAGGGACCATGTCTTGGCAACCTTGCTAGACTGGGCATCTTTGGTCATCCGAGGTTCCCTCCATCTTCCTCTACTCAGATGTTTGACTTCTCACACTTTCCGGGAAGTGGAATTTGTTTCACTGAGGCTGAGGTTACTTTTTACTACAACTGCCCCCAGGGTTCACTGTTTGCTCTTTCAGTAGGAAATGCTTTTATTTCACTTAGGTCAAAAATCTGTCTAGGGATCCTTCTTATTTTGTTCAGAGGACTGTTCTGCTCCAACTTGTGTTTATTTTGGCAGCTCTATGTTCACTTTGAGGTACATTTTGGTCTTGTTTGTGAAGTGAAGAAATTTCTGATCTACACTGCCATATTCCCAGAATCCTCTCCTCTCCTCTTTTAAAATAGCAGAAGTCCTCAACTCTTGAAATCTACAATGGAAGATACAGAGAGACTATCCACCTAAATATTCTGTATGCATACTCGATTGTGTAAACAGCAAAAGAAACTCCACTACTGCACGGTCATTTTCATGGGTCATTCCTGGTACTAGCCCTTCTTTGTTCTGTTTCTTTATAATGTTTGACTTGGTCTTCAATTGGTGAAGGGATCCATTACACCATTTCATTGTCCTGCCACTAACAACAGGATCTCACTAGTAAATTCTTTTAAATAACCCAATTAATCCTAATAAAACTTATTAATAACTAAGATGAAATGGCCCCTCTTTCTTTGTTATTTCAGTATTGTCTCAGATAGTCTGTGTCCCTACAATTAGCATATTAGGTTAGAATTCTCTTTCATTGTGCTCTTATGTCTGGTTCTACCAATTGGTAGAGCTGGAAGGGTAATCTATCCCCCTATGAATCTTGAACAGCTAGAGGACTCCAAGTACAAGTAGCACTTGAACTAAACTTTAAAGAAAACTAAGACTTATGAGTTAGAAATTAAAGAGTTCAACCCAGGAGAGAGACAAATGTAGTATATTAGTAACAGCAAATACTTAAATTTTGCTAGAACAGAGATTTCATGAAGATGGTTAGTAAGACTATAATGAATAAAAATGGCATAATAAGAATAGAAAAATAAATCAAATGCTAGATTGTGAAAGGCTATACATTTCAAACAGGACTTATTTTTCTTCAATGGAAAAAGGATAAATTTGGCAATTTGAAGTAGATAGATTGGAGAGGGGGAGAAAACAGAGCCAGAAAGAATAATTAGGAGGTTTGTACAATAATCTAGGCAAGAATTAATGACTACTAAGGTTAAAAACTATGTGAGTGAGGAAAACAGAACATAAATATGAGATGTTGTACAGGCAAAATGCTCTAGATTGCAAACTAACTGAATATGTAGGGTGAAAGAGAGGGAGGAGTTAAGGATAATACCAATGTTGCAAACCAATTTGACTGTGTTGTATTTTAAAATTAAGGTAAACAGAAGCCACTGAACACATTAATTTTATTCATAAGTCTAGTATCATAAAGGGACTTGGACTCCTCAGTAAGCAAAGATCTTGAGATAGAGCTTAATAATTTACATATAGTTTTTTAAAATAAATATTTTTCATTTTTTCAACTATATACAATGGTGGTTTTTAGCAATCTTTTTTTTTGCAAGGCTTTGAGTTTTACAATTTTTCTCCTCCCTTCCATCATTCCTCTCCATTACAGAAAACAATCTGATACAAGTCCTGCATTTGTATCATTGCTAAATATAGATCAAAATTGAACTATCTACATATGATTTTGAGATGGATAGTACTCCTGGAAGCCATATAGGTCTGGCACTTAACTAAAATCCGAATCAGAGTTCTAATGTAATAATTGCTCTTTTTATGGTGGCAAAACAGGTAAATAGGGGAATTCCCATGAATTGGGCTAAAAGTAAGGGAAGTAGAGAGAACAAGGTAGAAAGAGAGGAATCCAGTGTTCCTGAATCCCCTTCTTATTAAGCATATTGGAAGTAGAGATTCTAGTTCAGGATAAGGTTCAACTAGATGTTATTTAAGTTTCCTCGGGTATTTGGACTCAGTGATCTGCAATTTTATATCCTTTGTGATATATCTTCTTGATATGGAGAAACCTAGGTAGATGAACAGTTAACATTTCTGAAAAGTTGTCTTTCTAATTTATAAAACCATTGTCAAATAAATTTGGTTAGTGTAAGTATGGAAATTGAACACCTTGAGTGAGTTGGGTCAAGATTAGGGAAATATATGACATCCATATCGAGAATAGACTAAATGATCTCTAAGATTTTTCCAACTCCAAAGTTTCATGGATCTACAATTTACTGACATATGAGGATGAGACTGGATGAGTACAGGAAAGGGAATCCCCCCCAAAGTTATAACCATAAGAAAATCCTTATGATGCAAGAGTCCTTATATAGATTCTTCAGCTAAAATTTCTCAGGGTATCTGCCTTAGATAAAGTAAAAAAAAGAGTCAAAGATGGAGGACATCACAGGAAGGAACAAAGGGAATATATTAATGGTAAGAAGTGTTCCAAGATTTGTAAGGCACAAGATTTGGAATCAAGAGAAATCTTGCTCCAATTTTGAGAATTTATGGGATTATGTGGTCTCATTGAAGTAAATAAGAATAATCTGTACTTACAATAATATCCTAAATTGGCAGTCCCAGAAGTATAAGGCAAAAGTCTAGTTGGTAACTATATCTCAGAAGTGGCCCTGAGTCTTACTTGTCTGAAACAATGACTTTAAGATTTGGTGGATGTCATGTTAAATGATGACACTTTAGAAAGAAGTTATAAACATGTGACCAACAGTCTGCATGTTGCCCTCAATACTTCTCTATGGACTAAAGCAGAATGAAAAAAACTTCCTATCTGATTCTAATGTGTTGATATATTAGTGATAAAAAAGAAATATACAAATATCTGTGACTTTCTAAATCAAATATTGTCAAATTTATATACAGATTATTAGTTCCTATTTCTTGTTTTATTTGAATTATCTGTTTCTTTTATCACCATAATTATATATTCCAAATATGGTGCTGCCCATCCCAGGGAATGATTTCATATGACAAATTGCAATTTTTTTCTCATTTAATTTTAATTCTATATTTTTGCAATTACACATAAACAAATATTTAACATTTTTTAAACTTTGAGTTCCAAATTCTCTCCTTCCCTCCCATCCCAACCTTTTCTTGGGAAGGCTGGGAGTTTAAAATGGATTATACATGTGTAGTCATGCAAACCCATATTAAACATATTGCAAAAGAAAACATAAACAAATAAAATAACTAGAATTATAAAGTTAAAAAGTATTCTCCAATCTGCATTCATAAACCATTAGTTCTTTTTAGGAGGTGGATAGCATTTTTCTTCATACATTCTTTGAAATTGTCTTGGATTATGGTTAGCCAAGAATCTCTAGGTCATTCACAGTTGATCATAATATAAAATTGCTGTTACTGCTTACAATATTTTTCTAATTTTGCTCATTTTACTTTGTATGAGTTCATATAAGTATTCCCAGGATTTTCTGAAAGCATCCTGCTCATCATTTTTTTTAGGGGTTTGCAAGGCAAATGGAGTTAAGTGGTTTGCCCAAGGCCACACAGCTAGGTAATTATTAAGTGTCTGAGACCAGATTTAAACCCAGGTACTCCTGACTCCAGGGCTGGTGCTTTATTCACTGTGCCACCTAGCTGCCCCTTGCTCATTATTTCTTATAGCATAATGGTATACTGTCACAATGATATCCCAAAAAATTGTTCAGTTATTCCCCAAAGTATTAACTTTGGAGTCTTAAATGAGAGGGGTTCATGACACCCAAAAACCATGACAATAGGAACATCAAAGATTACTGACCACATGTCACAGTACATCATGAAAAAGTTTGAAATATTTCAAGAATTACCAAAATGTGACACAGAGACACAAAGTGAGCACATACTGTTGGAAAAATGACACCAATAAACTTACTTGATGCAGGGTTGCCACAAACCCTCAATTTGATTAAAAAAAATACTCAATATCTACAAAGCTCAATAAAGTGAAGCAAAAAAATGAGGTATGCTTGTATTGATTTTTTTGCAAACTTCAAAATTGTTTTCCAGAATCATTGTACCAATTCACAGCTTCACCAACAATATGGGGTTTTTTTTAGGTTTTTGAAAGGGAAATGGGGTTAAGTGGCTTGCCCAAGGCCTCACAGCTAGGTAATTATTAAGTGTATGAGGCTGGATTTGAACTCAGGTACTCCTGAGTGCAGGGCCGGTGCTCTATCCACTGCACCACCTAGCTACCTCTCACCAACAATATGTTAATTATTGTGTCTGCCTTTCCACAATCCCTCTGACATTTACTTCTTTTATTATCTTTGTCAATTTATTTGATGTGAGGTGAAATATCAAAGTTGTCTTTATTTCAAGTTCCCATATTGTTAATGATTTGGAACATTCTTTAATATAATGTTAATATAATTTTTAAAATTTGTTCATAATCTTTGACCACCAATCTATTAGAGCCTTAGAGAGCTTTTAAATCAGACAGGAAGGTAGAAGTCTGAAATCCTTATTAGCCTGACCATATGAGTAAGAGTAAATGAAATAGGGAAATCTATACCTGTGAAGAGATTGATCAGGCAACTTGTACATTATCTTCAATATTTTAAAGGCTGTCATGTATGAAAAGATCATTAGCTCTCTCCTGTGTTGTTCCAAATAACAAATCTAGGACCACCTAGGAAAAATTACAAGGAAATAAATTTTTGTTCAGTGTAAAAAATAATTATCTAATAATCAGAGTCCAAACAAAATAATATACTAGTCTTTAAAATAGTATGTTTGCTGCTGCTAGAGTATTTAAGCAGAAGTCTGACAGATTTTCACTAGGAATACCAAAGTGGGAAACTCTTATGTTGTGTGCTAGATAAGTCTGAAGAGTGTGTCTTCTAATTATATTCTATTATTCTGACTCCTCTATTTCCCTAATTCTGTTCTCTTTAAGGAAATACAGAAGTCAGAAGCAATTTCAAGGAATGTGACCTCTGTCAACTCAAAAAAAAAAAAGATCATCATATATTTAATAGATTACTGTTTCTAACCAATAAAAAGGAGGTTTGTGGAGAGTAGTGAACTCTGGAAGCCTAAGAACATAGCTGAGAAACCAATCAAGTACAGATACTGAAACCAGGAAGGAGATGTATGGGGGCTCTATGAGGATATGTGATCCTCACTACCATTATATTGTATATCTACGCCTATTCTTGTTATGGATAGTTTGCATTTGTGAGAGAATGTGTCCCAGATTGTTAAGGGGATATTTTTAGCTACTCTTTGATTATTCTATATTAATAAATGCCTTTGCTATGAGATATCTACTGAATCTACTTAGTTATATTAATTGAATGACTAGGTTGTCCTAGAACTAGAAGTAGTAGTTGTCCCACTGGGGAACCAACTTGAAAACCTTGAATGTTGAGTTAAGAGAGATAGCCAGGAAGGAATTCTATAATAGGATTATGGGGTCATAGACTTAGAGGTGGAGTGAATTACACAGGAAAACCCTATCATTTTGTAAGTGAGGAAACTGAGGCCCTAGGACAGAAGTGGTAAGCCATCAGGGGCAGGGTGGAAATTCAGATCCTCATATCAGATCCAAATGTTTTTCAGTATTGGATGATTATCAGCTCTTTGACAGACAGAGCAAATCATTTCACCTTTCTGGGTCTCAGTCCTCATATCTGAAAAAGTATAGAGGGGGGAACTCAAGGATGTCAGGTCCCTTCAATTCAGTTGAACAAATATTGATTAAGTATGTAATAAGTGCAAAAGATCCACTAGAGAAGGAAATGGTAAACTACTCCAGTATCTTTGCTAAGAAAACCCCATGAATGTCACTGATGCATTATGGTCCACAAGATTCTGTAGAGTTAGACAAAATCAGCCAACAGCAACAAGTACAAAACTCTGTCTTCTCTTCTATTCTCTCTCTCTCTCTCTCTCTCTCTCTCTCTAGGTTTTTGCAAGGTAAACAGGGTTAAGTGGCTTGCCCAAGGCCACACAGATTTGAACTCAGGTACTCCTGACATCAGGGCCAGTACTTTATCCACTATGCCTCCTAGCCTCCCCTTCTTCTATTCTCTTCTAAGAACTAGACTTGAGTTCTGGTATTACAACTTCCAAATGTCTGATCATAGACACATTGCTTAATCTTACAACTCAATTTCCTCATCTGCAAAAAAAAATCCACCTAATGATGCTTGTATTTCCTAGTTCCCAGGATTTTTGTGAGGAGGTGCTTCACAAAACTAAAAGAGCTATAGACATTTGAAAGATAATGCTCATATCAATGATATTGTAATTATTATTATCATCAGTGGTGGTATAAGTATTGTTATTTTTGTCTTATTATTGTCTTATTGTCCCTTTTCCTATTTCCTAAACTGAGAAATCTTCCTCAACTTTGCCCATCTTCTCTCTTCTTTAGTCTTTAAAGTCTCTTGATTGATTCACCCACTTCCTGGTTTTAACTATGTTAATGAAGAATCAGTTGAGATAATGTACTGTAGCTTTGTAGTGAACTCAGTCAACTTGGTTTTATTAAAGTTATTCAAGTTTGGATTCTGCAGCTAGATGGCACAGTGGATAGAGCATTGGCCTTGGAATCAGAAGGATGAGATTTCAAATCCAGTCCCTGACATTACAGCCGTGTGACCTTGGGCAAGTTACTTTATCCTGAGTGCAACATCAAGGGCCATCTCCAGTCATCCTGATTCATGTCTGACCACTGGACTCATATGGCTCTGGAGGAGAAAGGGAAGCTGTTGACTTAGTACAACACCTCCTCACTCAAATCCTATTCATATACTTGTTATGGCATCACCTCCCTGATGTCATGGCCTTCTTCCAAAATGAAGAACAAACTCTATGTGTGCAACTCCCAAGTCTAAGCCTCCAGTCTTGAACTCTACCTGAAATCTAGAATATTCCTATTTGACTAAGAATAACACTTCTTAAATGTTCTTCCATGGTTTCTACATAAATCTGTTATGTCCCTCTTCCAAACTATCTTCCTTTCCTTCTTATATCAATTAAAATTTACGAAACCCTTGAATGTTCACAAAATGACTTTATGTTAAAAAAATAACAATAATCATCATGAACCTAGGAGAATAATACTATTATTAGTCCCACTTTACAAAGATAAAGTTGATATTAAAAGAGTAAAATGAATAACAGTCATTTCTGTTGGCAAAACTACATTTCCATAATAATTTATAGAATCACATCGAATTGTTCAATGTCTATCACATCCTCCCAAATGCTTATATGTGATTTTTCATAAAACAATAATTTCTTCCTTAGAAACATATCTCACATTTGTTTACTCATATATTCTCAGTGGTAATACCTCACTTCAGGCCTTCATGGCCTCCCAAATTGATTCCTGAAACAATTGGTTAAGTGGAAACAGTACCTCGACCATTTGCTCATTCCAATCCATCCTGTATTAGCTTCCAAAGAAAAATTCTTAAAAACTTTTATCACATAGTTTCTCCTTATTAAGAACATACAAGGGCTCATTATTTCCTTCTACAGATTTTCAAACCTCTCAGCTTAGCTCTCAAAGACCTCTTCAGTCTTTCTATATCTATAAAACCTTATTTGTTCTCCAACCCCTTTTTGTTCTTATTAAATCAACCCTATCATTTTCTCTTGTATATGCTAATCTCATTCCTGCGTCCATCTTTGCTCATAGTGCTCCCTTAAATCCCCCCATTTTCAACTATTATCTAATAGTTATCACAAGTTCTACCTCCTTCTTATAACCATTAATATTTACTCCAATTTTCTCCCTTGACTCTGAACTTAAAATGCCCCTATAGTCAATAACACAAAGTTCAGCAACTTAACTGTCACCTACTGGTGTCAAGTATGATAATTTTATCTCTCTAGTTATTCCTGGAAGATAATTTAGAATGTCAGCATAATTAATTGGAAAAAGCAAAAAATAAAATAAAATAAAATGAACAAACAAACCAAAACAACAACTTTGAGTTAGGAAAGACCTCAATTAAAGTCCTGCTGTATCCAGGGATTTTTCTGAGACTTAGTTAAGACAATGGCAGCAGTTCAACAAGTGCAATTTGTAGGTTAGGAAACTGAAGTCCAGAGATTTTTCAATTGACTTATCTGATAATATAATGTTTGAGTAGGGATCATGTTTTATTTTTTTGCAGCCCACACCCAACATCTAAATTTAATTCCATAATTGTTAAGTCCTAAAGTGCATAGCAAAAGCCATGTTATAGATTTAGAGAGAGTCTCAGGGTCAGGAAGAACAGGATACAAATATTATCTCTGACATGTTTGTATTGGAAAGTCATGCTATTAATTTTTTTTAGGTTTTTTTTTTGCAAGGCAAACAGGGTTAAGTGGCTTGCCCAAGGCCACACAGCTAGGTAATTATTAAGTGTCTGAGGCAGGATTTGAACCCAGGTACTCCTGACTCCAGGGCTAGTGCTTTATCCACTATGCCACCTAGCTGCCCCTTCCTATGCTTATTTTTAATAATTTTTTTTATTTTTTCCAATTACATATCAATACAATTTTTAGCAGTTTTATAGTATTTTGACTTCCATATCTGTCTTCCTTCCCCTCTCTCTCCTCCCTTCTTCCTAAAAAGGTATTTGATATGTTAAACATGTGTTATCATGTAAAAGAAGTTTCCATATAAATCACAGTTGTGAAAGAAGAAGCATATCAAAAAGAATTAAAAAAGCATAAAAAAGAATACAGTAAGTAAAAAAAGTATGCTTCAGTTTTCATTCAGAGTCCATCAGTTCTTTATCTGGATGTGGAAAGACTCTTCATGAGTCTTTTGGAATTATCTTAGATTATTTTGTGATCATCATACAATGATGTTGATACTGTATACAATGATTTCCTGGTTCTGCTCATTTTAATCTGCATCTGTTTATAAAAGTCTTTCCAGGTTTTTATAAAATATGTGTGTTCATCATTTCTAATTACATAATAGTATTCCATTACATTCATGTACCACAGCTTGTTCAGCCCTTCCCAAATTGACGAGCACCTTCCCAATTTCCAATGTTTTGTCAGCACAAAAAGCGCAACTATAAATATTTTTGCCCATGTATATCCTTTTTCCCTTTTAAATAATCTCTTTAGTGCAGATCAATTAATAATATTGCTGAATCAAAGGATATGCACAGTTTCTTTGTGCTTTGGACATAATTCCAAATTGCTCTCTAGAATTGTTGGCTCAGTTCACAACTCCACCAATAGTATGGAGTTTTCCCATCTACTCTGCAACATTTGTCAATTTCCTTTTTTTCTCATATTGGGTATTTTGTTAGCTATGAGGTGGTAGTTTCTTCAGAGTTGTTTTAATTCGTATTTCTCTAATTAAAAGTTATTTAAAGCACTTCTTATGCCTATAGAGAGCTTTTGTTTCTTCAAATGAAAACTGTTAATATCCTTTAACCATGTATCAATTAGAGAATGGTATGTAGTCTTATAAATTTGACTCAGTTCTCTATAAATTTGAGAAATGAAGATTTTATCAGACAATACTGGGCATGGAATTGACTCTCAATTAATAAATACTGTATGCTTTAATAAATAAAGATGTGGTCCTTTGTTCAAGACCAGTAGGGAAAATGTACAACTTGTGTTTATTGTTATCATTTTCTCTAGCTCTTGATTCAAGGATTACTGAGTCATACATTTAGAGCTAGAAGGACTTGAAAGGTTTTTGAGCTCAACTAACTTATCTGAAAGATGCAAGAGGGAAGGTTGATATGCCTGACAATAAAAAAAAGCTGTCTATAAAAACAGGAAGCTAAAGTTGGAAAGCTTGATATTGCTATTTTGAAGATAAGTGATTAAGGGCCTTTATTAGAAAGAGATACTATAAAATCAACTATCTGAAATACAGATAGTTTAAGTGATTTTGTTAAATGTTGGAGATAGGATTTGAGCTCCCTTTTCTTCCAATTCCATATTTAGAATTCTCTCTACTCTGCCACCTAACTTTCAGTTAGTCATTCCAGCTACTGTATTGTACAATGAGTTCAATGGAGTGAAACAAGGCTGTGTATTTGCTCCCTGATTTTTTTTTGCATAATGTTTTTAGCCATATTGTCAAAATCCTTCAATGAGGATGAATTTCAAGGGCAACTACCACACTGATGGTAAATTCTTCAACTTGAAAAGTTTACAAGGCAAGATCAAAGTAGAGGGAGTATTGAAGTATAATTTTTTATTTGCCAGTGATTGTGTACTCAAAGCAGCCTCTGAAGCTGGGTTGCTATAAAGTGCAGATCTTGTTCTAAGTTTTGCTTAACAACACCAAGAAAATACAGGTGCTACATCAGTTAGTACCACACCATCCATATACAGGATCATGAATTACCAAAGATGGAGACATTTTTAATACTGTGGATAAATTTATTTGCCTAGGCAGTTATACTTTCCAAGGATGTACTCAGCAATAATGAGGTTGATATATACTTTGCCAGAGCTAACTTAGTGTTTTGTAGGGTCCAAAAGAAAGTGTGGAAGAGAAGAGATATTAGACTACCCACCAAACTGAAAGTCTATAGAGCCATTGGTTGACCTCACTGTTGTATACCTGTGAAATCTGGATATTATACCAGCACCATTTCAGGAAACGGAATCACATCCATTTGGATTTTCTTTGAAAGGTTTTGAAGATGATCTGGCAGGATAAGATATCAGATACCAAGGTCCTTTCTTGAGCTAAATTGAAAAGCATCCAAACTCTATACAGAGAGCACAATTAAAATGACTAGCAACATTGTTCCAATGCAGACTTGCCAAAAGATTTTTTTTTTTTTTATGGAGAGCTTGCACAGGAGAAATGCTCATAAGGGGAAAAAGAAAAAGTGACACAAAGACACTCTTCCTTTATACCCATACTCTCTAAGTACAATCCCTCCAACTATATTCAACCCCAATTAACTAAGTATTAGCTAAAGGATCTTTGCTTTCATCCTACACCCATGGTCTCTCTATGTATCCTAAACTATCCTATGCTAAACTCATTTAACTATCCTAAAACAAATATGATTCTCAAGATGTTATAAGAATTATCTTCCCTTGTAGGGATGAATCCAGTTTAATGTTACTGATGGCATTTTCCCCCTTTCTTATGACCTTTTTACATATCTCTTGAGTCTTGAATTTGAAGATCAAATTTTCTGTTCAGTTCTGTTACTATTGACAGAAATTTTTGGAAGTTCTCTACTTCATTGAAAATCCATCCTTTCCCTTGAAAGAATATGCTGAATTTTATAGGGTAGTTAATTCTGGGTTGTAATCCAAGATCTTTTCATTCCAGAATATCATATTCCATAACCTCTAATCCATTAATGTTGAAGCTATGTCTTGTATAATTCTGACGGTGGTTTCTTGGCATTTAAATTGCTTCTTTTTGATTGCTTGCAGTATGTTCTCCTTTAGCTAAGAATTCTAAAATTTGGCTACAATAATTCTTGGAGTTTTTATTCTGCAGTCTCTTTCTGGAAGTGATCTCTGAATTCAAGATGATCTTGCCTTCTTGTTCTAGGAGATTAGAGGAGTTTTCCATGGTATTTTCTAGGCTCATTTTTTATAGAAGCTTTCCAGTAGATCAATAATTCATAAATTATTTCTTCTAGATCTATTTTCCAGGTCATTTGCTTTTTCTTAAAAGACACTACATTTTCTTCTATTTTTCAGTTTTCTATTTTTTTCTGAAATCTTGATGTCTTTTACAGTTTTTAGTTTCCATTTGTCCAATTCTAATTTTTAGGGTTTATTTTCATCAGTTAGGTTTTGTGTTTCTTTTTCTAGTTGGTTTACTTTTAAATGAGTTTCCTTTTTCAGTTGGTATTTTTACTTTTTGATAAGTTGTATCCCTTTTCAAGTTGATTGATTTCATTTTTTGATGAATTATATTCTTTTTCCAGTTGAACATTTTTACTTTTAAAGGAGTTTATTTCTTCAGTCAATTTTTTCATAATTCTCCTACATGACTTTCATTTCTTTTCTTCATTCTTCTTCTCTTCTTTGGTTTTTAAAATCCTAGCTCTTCCAAGAGGTTTCTGATTTGAGACTAATTCATAAGCTCCTTTGAGTCTTCACATGTAGGCAATTTTTATTATTTTCCTCTTCTGAGATGGTGATTTTTATCATTACTATAGGAATAGTAGCTTCTATGGTTAGTGTTCTCTTGTTTTTTTAAAATCATTTTGATAGTTGAACTCTGCTCCTGGACACAGGAAGTATAGTGCCAAGATTTTTGTGTGGTGGCTGGGATCTAGTCACTTTGGCACTTACCAAAGTGTTGCCTATGCAGGTCAAGAGTTGCCTATGCAGAGATTTGTTTCCTCCTTTATGCCAAGGACTATGCAGTAGTTTCTTCACAATCCAGTAGCATCTGTTGCACCAGTGTTCCCAGGGCTTGACTTCATCTTCTGATCTGGGATTGGGACCCTTACTACTGGTCTGCTGCCATACTGGCTTACTGAGCCAGGTCAGGAGTTATGTTGTGGTTAAGAGTCTCTCACTGATTTTCCTGTTCTCCTGCTATGGTGGAATCTGTAGATTTATGGTCTGTGTAGAGATTTCATTTATAGTTGTTTTGGGAACTACTCCAGGAGCTTCCTAGCTTTGCACCACTATTTTGACTCCACCCTGAAAGTCCCAAGAAATATATTTCTTTTTTTTTTAGGTTTTTGCAAAGCAAATGGGGTTAAGGGGCTTGCCCAAGGCCACACAGCTAGATAATTATTAAGTGTCTGAGACTGGATTTGAACCTAGGTACTCCTGACTCCAGGGCCGGTGCTTTATCCACTGCACCACTTAGTCACCCCAAGAACTATATTTCTAATGGGACAGATGAAGAGTGTCACAAGGACACTCTCAAGCTCTATCTAAAGAAATTTGGAATTGATTATACTACAGAGAAGACACCAATACTAATAACCAATATGGTGCACCCTCTTCTGAGAGGGTGCTGAGCTCTATGAGCAAGGCAACATTGAAGAGGCTCAAAGGAAATATGAGATGGACAAGTTTAGAGAATCCACTCCAAATATTCACATGGACTATTTGTGCCCAAGTTCCAAGTTAATTCCAAGTTAATATTGGTCTGATCAGTCACAGTTAGACACACTGTAACTTACTTCTAATGTAGTGATGTCATTTGAACCCTCTTAAAAATGAAATACAACCAATGATGTACAATTGCAATTTATAGATATGTGAAATAATTTAAGAGAATCATTTGAGGAAGATAGGAATCAACAAATGAAATGCTCAGAGAAAATTACTGAGTTTATAGATACGTACATTTTTTTTAAATTGCACTACAACAACCTACATGGAGGAAAAAAGAAGGATATGACCTGAGCAAAAGGTGTCTGACAAATGGTCAAAGGATATGCAAAGGAAAATTACAGATGAGGAGATCAAAGCAATTCCATAGTCATATGAAAAATTGCTCTAAATCATTACTTATTAGAGAAATACAAATTTAAGCTTCTCTGAGGCACCACCTGACACCTCTCAATATGATCAGAAAGGATAATGATCATTGTTGGAAGGGTTGTGGGAAAACTGTGACACTATCACATCGTTGGTGGAGCTGTGAGCTCATCCAACCTTTCTGGAAAGCAATTTGGAACTATGCCCAAAGGACAACAAAAATATGCATACCCTTTGATCCAGCAATAGTACTACTGAAGAGATGATGAAAAAGGGTAAAAACATCACTTGTACAAAAATATTCATAGCAGCCCCGTTTGTGGTGGCAAAGAATTGGAAATCAAGTAAATGTCCTTCAAATAGGGACTTCTATTTGATCTTGCAGTCTTTTGTAATGACCTAGCATCAGTAGAGGGTGAGATATGGTGAAAGAAAATATGAAGGTGGGAGGAGGAAACCAAAAATGGGTTTACCTGGTGATAATATGAAGTATAATCAGGAATTAACTAGTACCAAATTGTCTTTTATAAAGCTTGGTAAAGGTGATGAAACACTTCTCAGAACCATCTTGTGAGATAAGAAATGCAAATATCCTCACTGTTGATTGACCCAGGGTTACACAACTACTAGGTGTTAGAAAAACTTATGTGCAGATGATTAATCAGAACAAAATAGGACAGGTGGAAAGAATGTTAAGGTAAGAAGGAGGAAATAAAACATTTCTGTCCAATTTCCTTGTAAAGTAAATATTTACCAATTTATAAGACAAAATCTGGCAGTATAAATAATCTTTCTTGACTGAGGAATAGGCACTGTTCTTGAAGAGCTAAGTAGGAGGTAACTCTACCACCTCTCTTTTGGATCAGTTGCTATCCTGAGAAACTTCAGGAGGAAGAGATGGAAAAGCAATTACAGTGGACCTTGTTCCTCATTACCCTCTCAGGAGTTATGGCTTGTACAGGTAGAAAATCATTTATTGGTTTGGGGGTCTCCCTTAGTGGGTCCCTGACCCACTAAAATTGAGATGGACACAAGTTAGGAGAGGTTGGTGTACATGACAATGAAAGAAAACAAGCTAGAAAAATAAGATGGTTCCAAAGCAGGGAAGTTTTGAGGAAAGAGAAATAATTAGGGCCTTTATTAAGAAAAGCTATCATAAAATCATAAAATTATTTAATCTGAACTTTTTGTTATTTTTAGTTGTTTTCAGTCTTATCATCTAACTCTGTGATTTCATTGGGATTTTCTTCATAAAATTACTGGTGTGGTTTGCCATTTTCTTCTCCAATTCTTTTTATAGATGAATGACCCAAGACAAAAAAGGGTCAAGTGATTTATACAGGGTCATACAGTTAAGGCATGTTTGATGCCAGAAATGAACTTGGGAAATTGAGTCTTCCTTACTCCAAGTCCAGTATCGTATCCAATGGGTCATATAGCTGCCTTAATCTTAACTGTAGGATGACCTGATCTAATTCAATCTCAACTTGCTATATGAAGGAACACTACAGATATATAGACATCTTTGCTTCTCCAGAGCGTATAGGGAGTTTGACTCCTGACTGTCTTTTTAGCATTCCTGTCCCAATCATATCTTCCTATGGAAGAACTTTAATGACTCTCTTCTATTTTTTTCTCTGAGATAACATAGGGGTTCCCTCCTTGCCTTCATTTTTTATTCTGCTGTCAATTGTTGAGAATCTCTGACTCCTTATTAAGTTAGCATAATCTACTTCTCCTCTTATTTCCCTAAGAAATAAATTATTCATAGAAACCAGATACTCAGGTCAGATGTTACCAGTGTGACTAAAGTTGGTTTACAATTAAGTGTGAATATGGAAAATGAACTACTTATTAGAGGGACAGGTCAAGCAGAGAATCTAGATTAGAATCTAGATTTGAAGAGTAGTCTTATAGATAGACCATGCATTTTGAGACAATAGCTCTATAAAAGCATCCAATTTAACTCTGCCTCCCAATATCATCTGTTGATTATTCCCATTTTTATCATTTATATATCTTGTTTGTACATAATTGTTTGAATATTGTCTCCACCACTAATCTTCTTAAAAGCAGAATTTTATTTTGGCTTTTTCTTTTTTTGTATTCCAGCATTTAACAGAGTGCTTATAATATAGAAGAGACTTAATGAATGCTTGTTGACTGACTGACCCAATTCCAAATTTCAAATTCCTTTCTGGTCCAACTTAGTTTTTAGTTCTGAATCCAAGGAGATTCCTCTGTGATCAACCTTGACTAATGAGGAAGTAGTAGACTTCATCTGGTTCTTCAGTCATAACCAAGCTATTCTGGTATTTTTGGTAACTGGCATTATGCCAATTACTACCTCCCCCCTTTTTCTTCTATTAGAGTGACTTGGGGAAGTTACTGTGTTCTATTATCCACATCTTGGATAGAATTGCACTGGGGGGATGGGGAAGGTAGCAGGTCATAAGTTGTGAAATTAGTAAAGGATAGATACATGGACAAAGTAGACATAGTGTCACATTCACAGTAATCTAGATTCATTTATTCATTACTTAGTGAATTAGACTCTTCTTTCTTCCTTGGCTAATAACTATTGCCCCAACATTTTGTACATATATACATATTAATGTATGCATCTTTATAATGTACATTCATATGTATGCATGTTCGTATATGTGTATGTATGTATGCATATAGCCAAAATTCTGATCTAATTGCTACAACTGAGATGAAAAAAATAGATTAGTCTTAGAGGTCTGTCCCTAATCCTTGGTTTCAACCACTTTGGAGGAGACTCTGGAGAATTCATCTGAATTAAAATCCTGCTTCAAACAATTTCTATTATTTAATCCTATAGAAGGCATTTAACTTCTCTGTGCTACATTTTCTTCATCTTACTCTGTGTGTGTGTGTGTGTGTGTGTGTGTGTGTGTGTGTGTATGAATCCAAGCCTAGTTTCTATTCAGCTGAATTGATTAAATATTTATTGAGAACTATTCTTAAGTCATTTTACAAGATATCACAGATACAATGATTTAAAAAAGAAGCAGTCCCTACTTCAAGGAGTTTATTTTGTACTTTTTTGTGAATCTAATAGCCCTATCATATGGAAAGTAGCATAGAAGAAAACATAAGGCAATTCTTTCTTCATATAATTCTTTATCCACAGATCTCTGGAAGAAGGTGTTCCTGTTTCCAAAACCATCACAAGATTCCTATGTGACCCTGATTCCACTGCTGAATACACGTCTACAGAACTTCACTCTGTGCCTGTGGACCTACACAGAACTGATGCGTGGCTATTCTGTGTTCTCCTATGCCACTCAAGATGTTGACAATGAAATCCTCCTCTTCAAGGACAATATTAGACAGTATAGTTTGACTATTGGGGGAGAAGAGATAACTTTCCCAGTATCTGAGAATTCTCATAATCCAGAGCATATCTGTGTCACTTGGGAATCAGCCTCAGGGGTTGCTGTTTTATGGATTAATGCAAAACCACTGGTGCGTCAGGTTTTGAAAGTAGGATACACCTTGAATGCAAATGCAAAGATCATTCTGGGGCAAGATCAGGATTCCTATGGGGGTTCATTTGATATAAATCAGTCCTTTGTTGGGGAGATTGGAAATGTGTGTATGTGGGATTATGTGCTTCCACCCATTGAGATGAAGGAGAAATGTTCCTGCGGCAATGTCTTAAACTGGAGGAACCTGAATTATGAGGAGAATGGCTTCATGGTTACTTTGCCCAATCTTTGGGTCTGATTCCTCCTTTCATCAGAGAATGTGAACAATAGAATCAAGATGAATTAAATTAGATTGTTATACCCATTGAGATTAAAAGTATTGATTGTTGGTCTTGACTTTTGTATTTCTGTTATTTTGTTGAGCACCATAAGGGGCACTGCTGAATCAAATCAAAATTTGGAGAATAGCTTCTTCTCTATCTAGTTTGAGAACATAGTTCTCTCAAGCTGAACTGAGTATGGTCTATAAGATATATTGTAGTATCTGGGTCTGGGATGGACTGTTTTAAGTAATTCAAAGTCAAATTCTGGTCCTTTCTACTATATCTGAGGTGGAAAAAGCACACTGATTTCACAATCTTTCTCCTATCCTTTGGGCTCAGTTATTCTTTTTTTTTTTTTGCAGCCTATCTCTAGCTTTTTTTAATTTTTATTTTTTTTTAATTTTTTAAAAAATTTTTATTAAAGATATTATTTGAGTTTTACAATTTTCCCCCAATCTTGCTTCCCTCCCCCCACCCCATAGATAGCACTCCCTCAGTCTTTACTTTGTTTCCATGTTGTACCTTGATCCAAGTTGGGTGTGATGAGAGAGAAATCATATCCTTAAAGAGAACAGAATTCTCAGAGGTAACCAGATCAAACAATAAGACATCTGGGTTTTTTTTTTCTGAATTAAAGGGAATAGTCCTTGTACTTTGTTCAAACTCCACAGCTCCTTATCTGGATACAGACGGTACTCTCCTTTGCAGACAGCCTAAAATTGTTCCCAATTGTTGTGCTGATGGAATGAACAAGTCCTTCAAGGTTGAACATCACTCCCATGTTGCTGTTAGGGTGTACAGTGTTTTTCTGGTTCTGCTCATCTCACTCAGAATCAGTTCAAGCAAATCCCTCCAGGTTTCCATGAAATCCCATCCCTCCTGGTTTCTAATAGAACAATAGTATTCCATGACATACATATACCACAGTTTGCTAAACCATTCCCCAATTGAAGGACATTTACAGGATTTCCAATTCTTTGCCACCACAAACAGGGCTGCTATAAATATTTTTGTACAAGTAATGTTTTTACCCTTTTTCCTCATCTCTTCAGGGTATAGACCCAGTAGTGGTATTGCTGGGTCAAAGGGTATGCACATTTTTGTTGCCCTTTGGGAATAGTTCCAAATAGCTCTCCAGAAGGGTTGGATGAATTCACAGCTCCACCAACAGTATAATAGTGTCCCAGATTTCCCACATCCCTTCCAACAATGATCATTATCCTTCCTGGTCATACTGGCCAATCTGAGAGGTGTGAGGTGGTACCTCAGCTTTAATTTGCATTTCTCTAATAATTAATGATTTAGAGCATTTTTTTTCCATATGATTATGGATTGCTTTGATCTCCTCATCTGTAAATTGCCTTTGCATATCCTTTGACCATTTGTCAATTGGGGAATGGCTTTTTGTTTTAAAAATATGACTCAGTTCTCTGTATATTTTAGAAATGAGTCCTTTGTCAGAATCATTAGTTGTAAAGATTGTTTCCCAATTTACTACTTTTCTTTTGATCTTGATTACATTGGTTTTATCTGTGTAAAAACTTTTTTAATTTAATATAATCAAAATCATCTAATTGGTTTGCAGTGATGTTCTCCAACTCTTCCTTAGTCATAAACTGTTCCCCTTTCCATAGATCTGACAGGTAGACTAGTCCTTGATCTTCAAATTTTCTTATAGTATTGTTTTTTTATGTCTATGTCCTGTAACCATTTGGATCTTATCTTGGTAAAGGGTGTGAGGTGTTGGTCTAATCTAAGTTTCTTCCATACTAACTTCCAATTATCCCAGCAGTTTTTATCATAGAGGGAGTTTTTATCCCAGTGGCCTTACTCTTTGGGTTTATCAAACAGCAGATTTCTATAATCCTCTCCTGCTTTTACACCTAGTCTATTCCACTGGTCCACCACTCTATTTCTTAGCCAATACCAAACAGTTTTGATGACTGATGCTTTATAATATAATTTTAGATCAGGTAGTGCTAAGCCACCTTCATTTGCATTTTTTTCATTAAGCTCCTGGCAATTCTTGACTTTTTATTTCTCCATATGAAGCTACTTACAATTTTTTCTAACTCATTAAAGTAATTTTAGGAAGTTTGATTGGTAGGGCACTAAACAGATAGTTCAGTTTTGGTAGAATTGTCATTTTTATTATATTAGCTCTACCTATCCATGAGCAGTTGATGTTTGCCCAGTTATTTAAATCTGATTTAATTTGTGTGAAAAGTGTTTTATAATTGTTTTCAAAAAGATTCTGAGTCTGTCTTGGCAAATAGACTCCCAAGTATTTTACACTGTCTGAGGTTACTTTGAATGGAATTTCTCTTTCTAGCTCTTCCTGCTGTTTCTTGCTAGTCATATATAGGAAAGTTGAGTATTTATGGGGGTTTATTTTATCACCTGCAACTTTGCTAAAATTGCTAATTGTTTCCAGTAGTTTTTTAGATGATTTCTTGGGATTCTCTATGTAGACCATCATGTCATCTGCGAATAGTGAGAGTTTTGTCTCTTCCTTCCCAATTCTAATTCCTTTAATTTCTTTTTCTTCTCTAATTGCTGATGCTAACATTTCTAATACAATATTGAATAGTAGTGGTGATAATGGGCACCCTTGTTTCACCCCTGATCTTATTGGGAATGCCTCTAGCCTCTCCCCATTGAGTATAATGCTTGTTGATGGTTTCAGATAGATACTGCTAATTATTTTAAGGAACAGTCCAATTATTCCTACACTCTCTAGTGTTTTTAATAGGAATGGATGTTGTATTTTGTCAAAAGCTTTTCCAGCATCTATTGATATGATCATATGGTTTCTGATAGGTTTGTTATTGATATAATTGAGTATACTAACAGTTTTCCTAATATTGAACCAACCCTGCATTCCTGGAATAAATCCTACTTGATCATAATGTATTATCCTAGTGATGACTTGTTGTAGTCGTTTTGCTAAGATTTTATTTAGGATTTTTGCATCTGTATTCATCAGGGAAATAGGTCTTTAATTTTCTTTCTCTGTTTTAACTCTTCCTGGTTTAGGTAACAGTACCATATTGGTTTCATAGAAAGAGTTAGGCAGAGTTCCATCTTTCCCTATTTTTCCAAAGAGTTTATATAGGTTTGGAACCAATTGTTCCTTAAATGTTTGGTAGAATTCACTTGTGAATCCATCAGGCCCTGGAGATTTTTTTTTAGGGAGTTCAATAATGGCTTGTTGAATTTCTTTTTCTGAGATAGGGTTGTTCAGGTATTTAATCTCTTCTTCATTTAACCTGGGCAACTTATATTTTTGTAAATATTCATCCATTTCACTTAGATTATCAAATTTATTGGCATAAATTTGGGTAAAATAATTTGGAATTATTACTTTAATTTCTTCCTCATTGGTGGTGAGTTTACCTTTTTCATTCATAATACTAGCAATTTGGTTTTCTTCTTTCTTTGTTTTAATCAAATTAATGAGAGGTTTATCAATTTTATTGGTTTTTTCATAATACCAACTTTTGGTTTTATTTATTAATTCAATAGTTTTTTTGCTTTCAATTTTATTAATTTCTCCTTTAATTTTTAAAATTTCTAATTTGGTATTTGATTGGGGATTTTTGATTTGTTCTTTCTCTAATTTTTTTAGTTGCATGTTTAGTTCATTGATATCCTCTTTCTCCAATTTATTCATATAAGCATTTAGAGCTATAATCTATCCCCTGAGAGTTGCTTTGAATGAATCCCATAGGTTTTGGTATGTTGTTTCATTATTATCATTATCTAGGATAAAATGGTTAATTCTTTCTATAATTTGTTTTTTGGTCCACTCATTTTTTAAGATGAGGTTATTCAGTTTCCAATTTGCTCTGGGTCTATATCTCCTTGGCCCAGTATTGCATATGACTTTTATTGCATTGTGATCTGAGAAAGATGTATTCACTATTTCTGCCTTTCTGCAGTTGATCATTAGGTTTTTATGTCCTAGTACATGGTCAATTTTTGTATAAGTTCCATGTAGGGCTCAGTTATTCTTCAGGATATAACTTAATCCTTATCTGAATTTGAATCTTGCCTTACATACTTACTAGATATTTGACCCTTGAGGAAGTCATTTACTTTCTTTAATTTTCTTGATTTGTAAAATTGAGAGGGTTGGACTCAATGACCTCGAAGACCAATTCCAACTAAATGAATTATTTTCTCACCTTCAATGAGATCTTGGATGTTCATGATTATCATGAGGGTGCTGACTAAAATGAGTGTGACTACATATTTCTTATTTAATCTGTTGTTCAGAAGCACAAAGATACATTTATGTGAACAAGAGCTAATCTGGAGGATGCTCTCCTGTGACACTTTCTTTTGTGTGTGTTGTTCCTACACAATGTTCCTCTTTGAAATCTCAGAATATAGTTTAAATATAGCTTGGATCTATGTCTCCATGAAATGGGGAAAATAATTCCCTGTTCCCTTAGTTTCACACAGGTTACCAATGTATAGATCTGGTGCAGGAGAGGATTCATTCCATTCTACCCAAAAATTAATTAATAGATTTATCTCCAGGTTGGAGGATGTGAACACAGAAACAAAGGGAAGGTAGCAGACACAACAAGATAATAATGTCCTAGGTGCGACAAAGTGTTTTCATTTTGCTACCACTCTATGAAGTGTGAACAAGTTCCACTTGATGGAACTGAAAGGCATCTTTCCATTGACTGAGAGAAGATCAACAACATTACCAATGTCATTTAAACAGATAGTAAGTGAAAGTTGTCAAATCAGATGAAGAATGAGAGTTTATTGGACTATTATGATCAAAATAAGAGACTGAACATCTTAAAGAAATCACCAAGGAAAACTGCCTTGAGATATTAGAACCAGAGGTTAAAATATTCATTGAAAGAATCCACCATATCACCTCCTGAAAGGAATCCCCAAATGAAAATGCCAAAGAATATTGTAGCCAAATTCCAGAATTATCAGGTCAAGAAGAAAATATTGCAGGAAGTCAGACAGAAACAATTCAAATACCAAGAAGGCACAGTCAAGATTACACAGGACTTGGTAGCTTCAACATTAAGGGATCTAAGGACCTGAAATATGATATTCCATAGAGCAAAGGAGCTTGGATTATGATAAAAAATCAAATATCTTGCAAGACTGAGCATATTCTCTCAGGGAAAAAGATAAACATTCAGTGAAAAGGAAGACTTTCAAACTTTCCTGAAGAAAAGATCAGAGCTGAATAGAAAAATATTCAAATATGAGATTCAAGAGGTGCATTAAAAGGTGAACAAAGAAAGGTGAACAAAGGTGAACAAGAAAGAAAAAATATACTATAAGTTGAAACTGTTTATCAGGAAGATGATATAACATTTGAGAATTCTATTTCTATTAGAAGAATTATACTTAGATAGAAGGTGTGGGCATAAGTTGATTTTGTGATGATATAAAAAACTCAAGGCATAAAAAGAATTGTACTGGGAAAAAAAGGAAAGGGAGAGGCAGAATGGAGTAAGTTACATCATATAAAGGAGTACAAAGGACCTACTAGGTAAAGAGAAAGAAAGGAGAAAGAAAAGTGGGAGGCCTGTAGAGAGTGAATGTTTAGGGAAATAGTGATGAGAAACAAAACATTGGTGAGAAGGGAAATGATGGAAAAAGAGAGAAAAATACAAATGAGGAAATCATGATGAAGGGAAATAGAGAGTTATTTGTTTAATCATAACTGTGAATATGAATGATATGAACTCTTCCATAAAATGGAATTGGATAGCAGAGTAGATAAAAGACCAGAATCCTAAAATTTGTTGTTTACAAAAAATGCTTTTAACTGTGTGGCCTTGGGCAAGCCACTTAACCCCATTTGCCTTGCAAAAACCTAAAAAAAGCCCAAACAAAACAAAACAAAACAAAAAATGCTTTTAAGAAATACACATACAGACTGAAGGTAAAGTTCTGGAGCAGAATATATTATGCTTCAGATAATGTAAAAAAAAAATCCATAGAAATAGCACTCATGATCACAGACAAAACAAAAGCAAAGCTAGATCTAATTGAAATGAATGAAAAAGGAAGCTACATCATGCCAAAAAGGTGCCAAATACAATGAAGTAAATTCATCACTAAATATATGTACATTCAATGGTATAGCATCCAAATTCTTAATGAGTTATAGAAAGATATAGACAGTAAAGATTTAAAAACAATTAATTCCAATTCTTTATAAAATATTAGGAAAAAAACAAGTGAAGGAGTCCTATCAAATTCATTGTATGAAACAAATATGGTTCCAATATCTAAACCAGAGTAAAAAATGCAATGAATATCGATGAAAAAATTTTAAATAAAATCCTAGCAAAAAGAATACATCAATTGATCATCAGGATAATACAGTATGACCAGATGGGACTGGTACCAGAAATGTAGAACTCATTCAATATTAGGAAAACAATCAAAATATCAATCATATCAATAATAAAACTAACAGGAATCACATGATTATTTCAATAGATGCTGGAAAAGCTTTTGACAAAATTTAGCACTTGTTGATATTAAAATACTAGAGAACATAGAAATATATGATTTTTTAATACCATAAGCAAGCATTATATAAAATGGGTATAAACTAAATGCATTCTCAATGAAAATCATAAGTGTAACAATGATGCCCATTACAATGCTATTATTCAGTATTGTAACAAATATTAGCTTTAATAAAAAAAGAAAAATACATTAAGGGAATCAAAATAGGCAAAGAAGAAACAAAACTATCAGTTTTCACAGATGATATGATAATATACTTAGAACATCCTAAATAATCAATGAAAAAACTACTTAAAATGATTTACAAATTTAGCAAAGTCATAGGATATGAAATAAACCCACCCAAATCATTAGTCTTTCTCTATAGTTTCAGCAAAGTCCAGCAGCAAGAGTTAGAAATTCCATTCAAAATAACTGTAGACAATATAAAATATTTGGGAGACTACCTGCCAAGACAAAAGCCAGAACCTATAAGAATACAGTTAAAAAACACTTTTTCATACAAATAAATTCAGATCTCAGCAAGTGGGAAAATATAAATTGCACATGGGTAGGCAGAATTAAAGTAAAAAAATGGAAATTCTACCTAAATTAATCTACTAAAATAGCAAAACTACAAATTTTTATAGAAACAAAAAAATAATAAAAATATATTTGTAAGAACAAAAAAATATCAAGATTATCAAGGGGGAATTAATGAAAAATACAAAGGAAGGTGGCCTAACCTTATAACTATATTATAAGACAACAGTTATCATAACTGTTTGGTTCTGGCTAGGAAATAGAGTGGTGGATCAATGGAGGTTCATGAGAAACAATTATAAATAGCTGCAATAATTTATTGGTTGATGAAACCAAATACTTTAGCTTCTGGGATAAGAATATATGACTTTTTGACCATTTGACAAAAATTGCAGACAGAATTAGAAAATAGTATAATGTAACTAGGTATACATCTCACATCCTATACAAAGATAAATTTGAAATGGATATATAATTTAGATATAAAAAGTGATACAATAAGCCAATTATAAGAACAAGACATTTTTTCCCTGTCATATGGAAAGAATTTATGACCCAACAAGAAATAGAAATATTATGTAATATAAAATGGATAATTTTGATTAAATTGAATTAATAGTGTTTGTACAAACAAAACAAATACAAACAAGATTAGAAAGGAAAGCAGAAAGTCAAGAAACAATTGTTAAAGTCAGTGTTTCTGGTAATGACTTCATTTCTAAAATATATAAAGAACAAAATCAAATTCATAAGTATACAAATCATTCCCAATTGATAAATGGTCAACGCATATGAACAAGCAATTTTCAGATGAAGAAATTAAACTATCTATAGTCCTATGAAGAAATGCTCCAAGTCACTGTGAATTAGAGATATTCAAATTAAAACAGCTCTGAGGTACCATCTCAAATGTATCAGAGTGACTAATATAATGGAAAAAGGAAAGATAAATGTTGGAGAAGTTATGGAAACTAATGCACTATTGGTGGAGTTGTGAACCAATCCAACCATTCTGCAAAACAATTTGGAACTATGCCCAAAGGGCAATAAAACTGTGTATATACCCATTTGATCCATAACCTGGTCTATATTCCAAAGAAAACACAAAAAAGGGCAAAAGACCTATATGTGCAAGAATATCCATAATAGATTGGGACTTTGAGCCAAGATGGTGGAGAGAAATCAGGCACTGTGCTAAGGTCTCCTGGCTTTCTCACAGAACTAATATGAAGAGAACCTCTTAATAGAATTCAAATCTACAAAATCCAGAAAGAGCAAAGAAGAACATCTACCAACAAGGTCTGTCTCAGGGGAATGTGAGTGAGCCAGGGGCAAAGAACAGAAAGCAGGGGTGGTAGGGTGAGATCCATGACTAACCTCAGAACAGTTGCAGAAGCTTTTGGCTTTGTTATTGGTCAGGAGAGCTCCAGTGAGGTTGGAGGGAGAATTACAGCAAAGTGGGTGGGAGAGCTCCAGAACAGTGGCTAGAGATCAATCAGATCAGCTCTGCTGTCCCATAAGACCAGGGCTGCAGGCCCCACATTTTCAGCAGAATCCCCGTGTTACCAGCTGAGCATCCCCCCCCAACCCCATTCTTGTGAAAGAAAGGGACTCTTCCCAGAACAAACATAGTAACAACCTCCCCACCCTCACCCCACCCCAGGCTCAGGTGTGGGCAGCAGATGTCGCTCAGTATTTAGTGAATAATAACATTAACTATATAACCTGAGGGCTCAGCCCACATTGTTCAAGAATAATTCAGATCCTGCTGGTTGCCCCCTCCCCCACCAGGCCTAGGGAGTGGACAACAATTCAAGGTCACAGACACTTTAGAGAAAGCCTCTAGCAACCCCTAATAGCCCACCCACCTGGAGTTACTAAACCCAGTCAGCAAAGCCCTAGGATTTTCAAAACCAAAGGTCTGTGAACCTGACACAAGATCCTAGGAAAATGAAGAAAGGCCAGCAGAGGGGGTCCACTGAAAACTACCTTGGAGCCAAAGATCCTAACCCAGAGAGAGCTAGAACTTCTGAGGAGAATATGAATTGGTCTCCAGAACAGAAATACTTCTTAAAAGGGATCAGGAAGGAGTTAAAAATAAATCAGAAAAGCTGGGAAAAGAAACCTAAGAGACAATTAACACCTTGCAAGAGACAATTAACACTTTGCAACAGGAAAAAAAGTCCTTGGAAAATACAATTGGACAAGTGAAAAAGAAAGCAATTCTCTCAAAAGCACAATTGGGAAAATGGAAAACACCTTCAAAAAGGAGTTGGAAAAGGTAAATGAATAATATTCTTCTCTAAAAAAGAGAAAGGAATCTGTGGAAACTAATGAATTCATGAGACAACAAGAATCTGTTAAACAAAACCAAAAAATTGAAAAAATAGAAGAAAACATAAAATACCTCATTGGCAAAATTACTGATCTAGTGAATAGATCCAATAGAGAGAACTTAAGAATCATTGGGTTTTCTGAATACATTGAGGATAAAATAAAAGCCTGGATTCGGAGGACTTCTGGCCAAGAGGTAAGAGAGGATAGGCACTCTGCTAAGGTCTCCTGATCTTCCCTAATATGTAATATGAAACAAACCTCTTAACAGACATTTGTTTGACAAAACACAGAACAAGAAGCTAGGAAAAGAACATATATTCTTTGGGGATTGTGAGTGAGCTGGGGACAGGGAGCAGAGAGCTGGCTCAGGGTGGCAGGGTGAGACTGGGGCTAACCTAAGATTAGTTGTGGAGGCATTGCCTGCGGGAGCCTCAGTCCAAGAGCCAACTAGGGTGCAGAGGCTTTGGCTGTGGGACTGATGGTCTGGGGCACTCCAGAAGGGCTGGAGGGCAAGGTCCAGGGTAGAGAGTTGCAGACATACACTGTGCTACTCAATGGAGTCCTCTTCCCAGAACAAACACAGTAACAGTGCCCCCACACCCCACCAAGCTCAGAGATGGTCAGCAAAACTCCCTCAGTTGAATAAGGAGCGTAATTACTTTGCCCAGGGGCACAGCCCATATTGTTGAAGGATAAAAGTATTAGGCAGCACAACCCAAACCCCTCCAAGCCAAGGGAAAGGGCCTCAAATCTAGGATACAGAAATTCCAGAGAAAGCAGTCAGCCCCCCTTACTGGTTGGCCCAATTGGAGTTATTTAACTCAGTGAGTCAAGCCTCTAGGGATCCCAACATCAAACTTCTGTGAACCAGTCCCTCCCCACAACACAACATTTCAGGAAAATGAAGAAAGGCTAGCAGAAAGGGGGTTCCACAGAAAATTACCTGGAAGGTAAAAAGCCTAACTCAGAGACATCCAGAATCTCCAAGGAGAATATGATTTGGTCTCCAGCCCAGAAGGACTTCCTTGAAGAAATCAGGGAGGAGTTTAAAAATCAATTAGAAAATTTGGGAGAGAAAATTAACACCTTGCAACAAGAAAACAAATCCTTGGAAAATAGAATTGGACACATGCATAAAAGAAAATAATTCCCTCAAAACCGCAATTGTTCAAATGGAAAGCTCTTTCAAAAGCAATTAGAAAAGGAGTTGCAAAAGGTAAATGAAGAAAATTATTCTCTAAAAAAAATAGAGTCTGTGGAAACTAATTACTTCATGAGACAACAAGAATCTGTTAAACAAAATGAAAAAATAAAAAAGAAGAAAATATAAAATATCTCATCAACAAAACCTAAGAATATTGAAGAGAAAAAATTAAATATTACAGGATTTAGTGATGGAAAATTGCCCTGACATCATGGAAGCAGAAGGCAAAATAATTATTTAAAGAATACATCAATTTTCTCCTGAAAGGGATCTGAAAATGAAAACACCAAGGAATATTGTGGCCAAATTCCACAACTATCAGATAAAGGAGAAAATCCTGCAAGCATCCAGAAAGAAACAATTTAGATACCAAGCAACCACAGTAAGGATTATACAGGACTGGCTGCATCAACATTAAGGGATTGAAGGGCTTGGAATAATGATCTTCTGAAGAGCAAGGGAGCTTGGATTGCAGTCAAGAATTCACTATCCTGCAAAACTGAGCCTTCTCTTCCAGGAGAAAAGATGGACATTTAATGAAATAGGAGACTTCCAATTTTTCCTGATGAAAAGACCAGAGCTAAAAAGAAAATTTGGACTTCAAATAGGAGACTCAAGAGAAACATGAAAAGAAAAAAATTACTATCCAATAATATGAAACTGGCTTTATCCCTATCAAGAAGGAAGATAAAGATTCTCATAACTTTTGAGAATTGTAACTCTATTAGGGAGAATATACTTAGCCAGAAGTAATGGACACTCATAACTTCTCTATGACTCAGAATGATTTATAAACAATACCACCTTTAAAAGGAGGGACAGTAAAGAGACTGGAGGATGGAGGAGATTGGATGGGTAAATCACATTACATGAAGAGGTACAAAGGACATATTGCAATAGAGGGGAAGAAGGGAGGAAGTGAAAAGCACCTGAATCTTTCTCTCATCAGATTTGGCTCAAAGAAGGACTAACATACACACACTCAGTTAAGTTAATATACTTATTAACCTTTCAAATATTAAAATGGGAAAGGACTGGGGGGGGGGGAGGAAAAGAGAAACTAACAGAAGGAAGGAAAGTAAGAAGTGGCAAAGGGAAATGGGAAAGCTAGGTGAGGGGTGGATAAAAGGGGGCAAACACACCGAAGGAGATAATATTCTGAAGTGAAATACTGGAGAATATGGATAAAGTAAAAAAAGAGGAAAATACAAACAGAGGGAAAGTAACATGGAGGGCAATAAAGAGAATCATACCATATGCTGGTTTCAAGAAACTCATTTGAAGCAGAGAGATACATATAGAGTAAAGGTAAAAGGCTGGAGCAGAATGTATTTTGCTTCAGCTGAAGTAAAAAAAGGCAGGGGTAGCAATCCTTATCTCTGATAAAGTTGCTGCTAAAATAGATCTCATTAAAAGAGATAAAGAAGGAAACTATATCCTCTTAAAAGGTACCATAGGCAATGAAGCAATTTCAATACCAAATATGTATACACCAAGTGGTATAGCATCAAAATTCTTAGAGGAACTGCTAAATGAGTTACAGGAAGATATAAACAGCAAAACTCTACTGGGAGATCTTAACCTCCCTGCCTCAGATTTAGAAAAATCTAACCATAAAATAAACAAAAATGTGGTTAAGGAGGTAAATAGAATGTTAAAAAAATCTAGACAATGGTAGACCTTTGAAGAAGATTAAATGAGGATAGAGAGGAATATGATATGCTTTTTTTCCCTGCAGCACATGGCACTTACACAAAACCTGACCATGTACTAGGGCATAAAACTTTATACTCAATTCAGAAAAGCAGAAATAGTGAATACTTCCTTCTCAGATCATTATGCAATGAAAATCATGTGCAACAATGGGTCATAGAAAGACATATCTAAAACTAACTGGAAACTAAATAACTTCATTTTAAAGAATGAGTGGATCAAACAACAAATTATAGAGCAAATTAATTATTTCATTAATGATAATGACAATAATGAGACAACATACCAAAACGTATGGTATACAGCCAAGGCGGTTATTAGGGGATACATTATATCTTTAACTGCTTACATGAATAAAATAGAGAAAGAAGAAATCAAGGAACTAAGCATGCAACTAAAAAAGTTAGAGAAATAGCAAATCAAACCCCCCAATTAAATGCCAAATTAGAAATTCTAAAAATTAAAGGAGAAATTAATAAAATTGAAAACAGGAAAACTATTGAATCAAGAAATAAAACGAAGACTTGGTTCTATGAAAAAACCAATGAAATGGATAAACATTTGGTTAATTTGATGAAAAAAAGAAGAAAACCAAATTACTAGTATCATAAATGAAAAAAGTGAACTCACCGCCAATGAGCAGGAAATTAAAATAATAATTTCAAATTACTTTGCCCAACTGTATGTCATTAAATTTGATAAACTAAGTGAAACAGATGAATATTCATGAAAATATAAGTTGCCCAGGTTAAATGAGGAGGAAATCAAATATTTAAATAACCCTATCTCAGAAAAAGAAATTCAACAAGCTATCATTGAAAGAAAAAGATCTTTGAAAACTATCATTGAAAGCTATCATTGAAAGAAAAAATCTCCAGCGCCAGATGGATTCACAAGTGAATTCTATCAAGAATTTAAGGAACAATTGGTTCTCAGTCCATAAAAACTCTTTGGAATAAAAGGATTGTTCCTAAGAGTGATTAGCAGTATCTATCTGAAACAATCAAAAAGCATTATATGTAATAGGGATAAGTTAGAGGCATTCCCATTAAGATCAGGGGTGAAACAAGGATGCCCATTATCACCACTACTATTCAATATTGTATTAGAAATGTTAACTTCAATAATAAGAGAAGAAATAGAAATTGAAGGAATCTGAATTGGCAATGAGAAGCAAACCTTTCACTCTTTGCAGATGATATAATGGTATAATTTGAGAAACTGAGAAAATCACCTAAAAAACTTCTAGAAACAATTAAAAATTTTAGCAAAGTTGCAGGATATAAAATGAACCCTCATAAATTCTCAGCATTTCTTTATATTAGTAGCAAGATATAACAGCAAGAGTTAGAAAGAAAAATCCCATTTAACATAACTTGAGGCGGGGGTGGGGGGAATGGAGCCAAGATGGCGGTGTGAAGGCAGCATTTCCGGAGAACTATGACCCCCCCCAAAACCCCACAAAAACAAAGGATGGCTCTAGCCAAAATTTAGTGGGGCAGAACCCACAGAAAGCCTGAGTGATACATTTTCCCAGGCCAAGACAACTTAGAAGTTCTGCGGGAAAGCTGTGTTTCTCCAGGACGGGGGGGGGGGGGGGGGGGGGGTTGAAAAAAAATTGGCAGAGCAGCCCAGCCCAGCCCAGCGCAGCCCAGAAATCAATGGGAACAGCTTGAAGGGGCAGGGAGAACTCTGCTGCACCTGGGTGAGTGTGGAGTGAGGAGCCCCAGCTGCAGAACCTACAGTGAGAATTGGGAGAAAGAAGCCTGAACCCCCACCCCAGAGCAGTAAGGGAAGTCTTCAGAGATTTTTCTGCTCTCCCTGGGATAGGACCCTGCTGTTTGCCTACACTGAGATATTGCCTTTTTGGGCTTCCATAGCTGGATCCCTCCTTATAGCCCCAGGGCAGAGGGAAGTACTGGTCCATCTACATATCAAAGCACAGGCTAGAGAGCATAAGATCTTGGAGGAATAAAGGTCCAAGTGGGGTGTCCCCAAAACCCCCCAAAGCCTTGGAAGTGCTGTAGATTAGTTTTGGATTGAGGAAATGAGTAAACAACAGAAAAAGAACTCTGACCATAGAGAATTACTTTAGTCCCATGGAAGATCAAAACACATGCTCAGATGATGACAAAATTGAAGTTTCTATATCCAAAACCTCCAAGAGAAATAGAAAATGGGCTCAGACTATGGATGAGCTCAAAAAAGACTTTGAAAAGTAATTAAGGGAGGTGGAGGAAAAATTGGGAGGAGAAATGAGGGTGATACAGAAAAATCATGAAAACCAAATCAAAAGTTTGGTGAAAGATAGACAAAAAAAATACTGAAGAAAATAATATGTTAAAATCCAGTTTAGGTCTAATGGAAAAAGCAAAACAAAAGGCAAATGAGGAGAAGAATGCCTTAAAAAGCAGAACTGGCCATCTGGAAAAGGAGATAAAAAAAGGTCTCTGAAGAAAATAACTACTTCAAATGCAAAATGGAACAAAAAGAAGTTGATGACTTTGCAAGAAATCAGGAAGAAATAAAACTTCCAAAAAAAGTCAAAAATTAGAAGAAAATGTGAAATATCTCATTGGCAAAACAACCGACCTTGAAAACAGATCCATAAGAAATAATTTAAAAATTATTGGACTGGGGCAGCTAGGTGGCACAGTGGATAAAGCACCAGCCCTGGAGTCAGGAGTACCTGGGTCCAAATCCGGTCTCAGACACTTAATATTTACCTAGCTGTGTGGCCTTGGGCAAGCCACTTAACCCCATTTGCCTTGCAAAAACCTAAAAGAAATTATTATACTATCTGAAATTCATGACCAGGAGAAGAGCCTAGACTTCATTTTACAAGAAATAATACAGCAAAATTGCCCTGAGATTTTAGAAGCTGAGGGTAAAATAGAAATTGAGAGAATTCACCAGTCACCCCCTGAAAGGGATCTGAAAAGAAAAACTTCCAGGAATATTATAGTCAAATTCCAAAATGCCCAAATCAAAGAGAAAATTCTAAAAGCTGCCAGAAACAGACAATTCAATTACCAAGGCTCCATAGTCAGGATTAAACAGGATCTAGCATCATCTACATTAAGGGCTTGTAGGAATTAGAATATGATATTCCAGAAGGCCAAAGATCTTGGTTGACAATTGAGAATCAACTACCCACCAAAATTGAACATCCTCTTTCAGGGGAAAAGATGGACTTTCAATGAAACAGGGGACTTTCAAACTTTCTATCAAGATGACCAGAGCTGAACAAAAAGTTTGATCTTCAAGTACAGGACTCTGGTGAACCATAGAGAGACTGGAAGAGAGGGACTAACTATAAGGAACTTGATGATGTTGAACTGCTTGTGTTCCTGCATGGGAAAAAGATATTGATAACTCATATGAACTTTCTCATTTATAAGAGCTGTTAGAAGGAGCATATATAGACATGACATACAAAGGAGTGGAATATAATGGTATGATGTGGTAAAGGAATGGAGTCAATGGGCAATGGGGGAAAATACTGGGAGGAAGGAAAAGGAGATGATGAAGAAGAAGCTGAGAGATTTCACATAAGAGTCAAGAAAAAACTTTTTCAGTGGAGTGGAGGGGGGAAGGCAAGGAAGAATGAATGAGCCTTCTTTCTCATTGGAAATGGCTCAAGGGAGGAAATGACATACAGACTTAATAGGGTGAGGAAATCTGTCTTGCCCTGGAGAAGGATGGGAGGAAAGGGACAGGATGAGGGGAAATGGGGGGAGGGAAGGGGGGAATAGGTGATAGAAGAGAGGGAAGATCAAAGGAGAGGGTACTCAGATGCAACACACTTTTGGACAGGGCCAGGATAAAAGGAGAAAGAGAATAGAATAAATTAGAGAGGGAAGAAATAGAGGGGAGGTACAGCTAGTAATAGCAACTGAGGGAAAAATATTGAAGCAACTTCTCTGGTGGAATTATGATAGAGAGAGCAACTCACCCCAGAGACAGAGCCACTGAAATCTGAACTCAGACTAAAGTACATTTCTCTCTCTCTCTCTCTCTCTCTCTCTCTCTCTCTCTCTCTCTCTCTCTCTCTCTTTTTTGAGGTTTCCCCCATCTTCTTGGGGGGTGTTTATATTTATTCTTATATTACTCTTATAACATTCAATTTACATCAATGTGTGGCATGGAAACAATATAGACACTGTTAGACAGCCTTCTGTGGGGGAGGAGGGAACTGAGGAGGGGAAAAATTGTAGAATTCAGAGCCTTGCAAAAAATGATAGGTACATATTTCTATTGTATATAATTGAAAACAAATAAAATGTTAAAATGTTAAAAAAATAAAATAACTTCAAACAATATAAAATACTTGGGAGTCTATCTGCCAAGGCAGACTCAGAAACTCTATGAAAACAACTATAAAATCCTTTTCACATAAATAAAATCAGATTTAAATAACTGGGCAAATATCAACTGGATAGGCCAAGCTAATATAATAAAAATGAAAATTCTACCTAAATTAATCTACTTATTTAGTGCCTTAACCAATCAACTTCCAAAAAATTACTTTAACAAACTAGAAAAAAATTGTAAGTAAATTCAAATGGAAAAGAAAAAATCAGGAATATCCAGGGATTTAATGAAAAAAAGTGCAAAAATGGTGACTTAGCCTTACCAGATCTAATATTAAACTATAAAGTATCAGCCATTAAAACTTCCTGGTATTGGCTAAGATGTAGAGTGGTGGATCAGTGGAATAGATTTGGTGCAAAAGATACAGCAGAAAATGATTATAGTAATCTGCTGTTTGATAAACCAAAGATTCCAGCTTCTAGAATAAGAACTCTCTTCTATAGAAAAACTCCTGGGAAAATTTGAAGTTAGCATGACAGAAACTTGGATTAGACCAATATCTCATACACAACTGTCGGGGGTCGGTCCTAGACGCCTGAGTGGATAGGGACCTCCCCGGGAGTGAGGTTGGCCCAATCCTAGAATGACACGGTCCTCTTGAAGGAGCCGTGGCCTTCCGGGATTGGGCTATGTCACTTGCTCCTATCGGGTGGCAGGTCCCGCCCTCGGGGTGGGTTAGGATGACAGCCCGGAACAGACTCCCCATATAAGCCAACACCCTGAGCTATTCGGACGATCCCTCCGCACCTAATAAAGCATATGCCTCCTGAAGCAGTGTCCGTCTGAGTCCCTCCTCGCTGATCCCCCGGGAGGGAGAATCCGGGGACGCCCGAAGCAGTTGCCCACTGAGAAGCTCACTTGGGGTCCGGGCAGAAAAGATCCGGACACACAACACCAAGATAAGATCAAAATTGGTACAGGATTTAGACATAAAAGACAATATTATAAGCAAACTAAGAGATCAATGAATAGTTTCCTTGTCAGGTCTTTGGAAAGGGAAGCAGTTTAAGACCAAGGAAGATATGGAGAACATCATTAAAAACAAATTGGATAATTTTGATTACATTAAATTAAAAAGCTTTTGTACAAATAAAACCACTGTAAACAAGATAAAAAGAAATGCAGTAAATAGGTAAACAATTTTGACAACTAGTATTTCTGACAAAGCATTCATTTCTAAAATATATAGAGAGCTGAGTCAATTTAAAAAAAAACAAACCATTCCCCAGTTGACAAACTAATACACTGTTGGTGGAGCTGTGAACACATCCAACCTTTCTGGAGAGCAATCTGCTATTATGCCCAAAAGGAAATAAAAATGTGTATACCCTTTGGTCCAGAAATACTGTTACTGGGTCTATACCCTGAAGAGCTCATGCTTTTAAAAGGGTGAAAACATCACTTGTACAAAAATATTCATGGTAGCCCTGTTTGTGGAAGTAAAGAATTGGAAATCGAGTTATTGTCCTTCAATTGGTGGAATGACTAAAAAATTATGGTATATGTATGTTATGGAACACTATTGTTCTATTAGAAACCAAGAGGGATTTCAGAAAAGCCTGAAAAGACTTGCATGAACTAATGTTGAGTGAGATGAGCAGAACCAGAAGAATATTGTACATCCTGACAGCACATCAACCTTAATGGACTTGCTCATTCAATGAATGCAATAATCAAGGACAATTTTAGAGCATCTGCAACAGAGAATACCATTTGTATCCAGAAAAAGAATTGTGGAGTTTAAACAAAGTCCAAAGTCTATTGCTTTCCATTTAAAAAAAAAATATCTTGGGCCAAGATGGCAGAGAGAAGACAGGCACAGTTCTAAAGTCTCCTGATCTTTCCCCATCTATGATATGAAACAAACCTCTTAACAGAAATCTGACCCACAAAACCCAGAAAGAAAATCCAAGAGAAAGAACATCTACCTCAGGATTTGTCTTCTGCAGCTGTGGGTGAGTCCTGGCACAGAGGGTGGAACAGCCACAGATCAACCTGATTAGGGGGCTAGATTGGATCCCCTGGTGTCTGAGGGCCTGAGTGCCAGACCTGCTTGATCAGCAGCAGGGCTAGACCATGGGTCTTTGGGCCAACTAGGGAGCAGAGGCACTGGTGTTGGCGCTGACCCTCTGGAGTTTGCTGGGGGGTGAGTTCCTCTGCAGGAGAGCTGCAAACACCATCCCTGGGTCCACACCTCCATTGCAACTGAGGCCTCTTCCCAGAACAAACACAATTACAGATTACTTCTGCCTCAGGCACAGGTATGTAAGCAGAAGAACCAGCCCAGCTGACAATAAGGAGAAGGATGACCTCACCTCAGGGTAGAGCCCACCCTTGATTGAAGGTAAAAGTGTTCATAAGCTTCAATCACTTCCTTCAGGCTAAGGGAATAGGCCTCAAGGGAATAGGCCTCAATCAAGGTCACAGACACTCCAGAGAAAGCAAGCAGCACCTCCTACTGGCCAGCCAGAGAAATTGCACTCAGTGAGTAAAGCCTCTAGGGATCCCAACACCAAATCTGTGTGAACCAGCCCCTCCCCAACTCAACGTCTTAGTAAAATGAAAAAGGTCAGTGGAAAAATTCTTGGAAGGAAAAGAACCTAACTCAGAGAGTCCTAGAACCTCTGAGGAGAATACAATCTGGTCTCCAGCACAGAAAGACTTCCTTGAAGAAATAAGGAAGGAGTTTAAAAATCAACCGGAAAATTTGGGAGAGACAATTAATACCTTGCAACAAGAAAATAAATCGCTAGAAAATACATTTGGTCAAATACAAAATGAGAATAATTCTCTCAGATCCTCAATTGGGCAAATGCAAAAAGGAAATATTTCTGTCAAAACCTCAATCAGTCAAATGGAAAGCTCTTTCAAAAGTAGAATTGACCAATTGGAAAAGAGTTACAAAAGGTTAACGAAGAAAACTCCTCCTTAAAAAAAAGAATGGAGTCTGCAGAAACTAATGACTTCATGAGACAGGAAGAGCCTGTTAAACAAAATCAAAAAATAGAAAAAATATAAGAAAATGTAAAATATCTCATCAGCTGTAAAATACCTCATCTCACTGACCTTGAGAATAGGTTGAGGAGGGACAACCTGAGAATTATTGGAATTCCTGAAAACATTGAAGAGAAAAAAGCCTGGATTTAATATTATAGAATCGAGTGATGGAAAATTGCCCTGATATCATGGAACCAGAGGGCAAAGTAGTTATTGAAAGAATATATTGATCCCCTCCAGAAAGAGATCCTAAAATCTGAACACCAAGGAATGTTGTGGCCAAATTCCAGAACTATCAGATAAAAGAGAAAATTCTGCAAGCAGCCAGAAAGAAACAATTTAAATATCAAGGAGCCACAGTAAGGATTAAGCAGGACCTGGCTGCATCAACATTAAGGGACTGAAGGGCCTGGAACCAGATATTTTGAAGAGTAAGGGAGCTTGGAATGCAGCCATGAATCCACTATCCTGCAAAGCTGAGCCTTCTATTCCAGGGAAAAAGATGGACATTTAATGAAAGGGAAGAATTCCAAAAATTCCTGATGAAAAGACCAGAGATAAATAGAAAATTTGGACATCAAACATGAAGTTAAAGAGACACATGAAAAGGTATATAAAAGGGGGGGGGTGGTTAAAGAAAAAAAAACTGCTATCCAATAAGTTGAAACTGGCTATATCCCATCATGGAGAAAAAAGATTTTCATAACTCTTAGAATTTTAACTTTAACAGAAGTGATAGAAATTCATGACTTATCCATGAGACTGCTATCCAATGGGAGGAAACTTGCTATAACCCTACTTGGGAGAAAGAGTCTAATAACTCTCAAAAATTGTAACTCTGTTGGATAGAATGTACTTAGCTAGAAGTGACAGGTACTCAGAATTTTCTATGACTCAGATAGAATGATTTTAAAAACACTACCTCCTTAAAAAGGGGGACAGGAAGGAGATGGGAGGAGGGAGGGGACTGAATGGGGTAAATCTCATTATACTAAGAGGTACAAAATACCTATGCTAATAGAGGGGAAGAGGGGAGGAGATGAGAAAAACCTGAATCTTCTTCTCATCAGACTTGGCTTAAAGTCAACCTACACATACTCAATTAACTTAAAAAACATCTAACCTTTCAAGTATTAAAAGGGGAAAAGATGGGGGGGATGGAGAAAGGGAAGGGGAGGGAAAAAAGGGGAACAAACAAAAGGAAGGGAAGGGAAAAGGGAAAAAGGGAAAGGGGAAAGAAAGGGGATGGGGGATATAGGAAGGCAAACACACTGAAAGGGGTAGTATTCAAACAAAATACTGGGGAATATGGATAAAGGCGGGGGAAAAGATAGCATGGAGGGCAATAAAGAATTAGTAATTATAACTTTGAATGTGAATGGAATGAATCTCCCTTAAAATGTAAGCAAATAGCAGAGTGGATTAAAAACCAGACTCATACAATATGCTGCTTACAAGAAACCCATTTGAAGCAGAGAGATACATATGGCGTAAAGGTAAAAGGTCGGAACAAAATATATTTTGCTTCAGATGAAGTGATAAAAGCAGGGGTAGCAATCCTTATCTCAGACAAAGCAGCTGCAAAAATAGATAGTGTTTAAAGGGATAAGGAAGGAAACTATATTCTTCTAAAAGGTACCATAGACAATAAAGTTATTTCAATACTGAATATATATATGTATATATATATATATATATATATATATATATATATATATATATGCACCCAATGGGATAGCATTGAAATTCTTAGAGGAGAAGCTGAAAGAAATACAGGAAGACAGACAGAAAAACTCTACTAGTGGGAGACCTCAACCTCCTGCTCTCCAATCTAGATAAATTGAATCATAAAATAAACAAGGAAGTAATTAAGGAGGTAAATAGATTGTTAGAAAAACTAGATATGGTAGACTTATGGATGAAATTGAATGGGGATAGAAAGGAATATACATTTTTTTTTTCAGTACATGGCACTTATACAAAAATTGACCATGTAGGGCAGCTAGGTGGCGCAGTGGATAGAACAGCAGCCCTGGAGTCAGGAGTACCTGAGTTCAAATCCAGCCTAAAAACACTTAATAAATTACCTAGATGTGTGGCCTTGCGCAAGCCACTTAACCCCATTGCCTTGCAAAAACTAAAAAAAAAAAAGCTAAAAAATATTGACCATGTACTAGGACATAAAAACCTAATGATCAACTTCAGAAAGGCAGAAATAGTAAATATATCTTTCTCAGATCACAATGCAATAAAAGTCATATGCAATATTGGGCTAGGGATATATAGACCCAGCACCAACTGGAAATTGAATAACCTCATTTTAAAGAATGAGTGGATAAAAAAACAAATTATAGAAGAAATTAATCATTTTATCCTAGATAATGACAATAATGACACAACATACCAAAGCCTATGGGATTCATTCAAAGGGGTTGTCAGGGGATATATTATATCTTTAAATGCTTACATGAATAAATTAGAGAAAGAGGAAATCAATGAACTAAATATGCAACTAAAAAAATTAGAGGAAGAACAAATTAAAAATCCCCAATTAAATACCAAGTTAGAAATTCTAAAAATTAAAGGAGAAATTAATAAAAGCAAAAGCAAAAAAACCTATTGAATTAGTAAATAAAACCAAAAGTTGGTTTTATGAAAAAAACCAATAAAATTGATAAACCTCTGATTAAAAAAAAGAAGAAAATCAAATTGCTAGTATCATAAAAAAAAGGTGAACTCGCTACCAATGAGGAGGAAATTAAAGTAATAATTTGAAATAATTTGAAACTCTATCTCAGAAAAAGAAATTCAGCAAGCTATCACTGAACTTCCTAAGAAAAAATCTCCAGGGCCTGATGGATTCACAAGTGAATTCTACCAATCATTTAAGGAACAATTGGTTCTAATTCTATATAAACTATTAGGAAAAATAGGGGAAGATGGACCTCTGCCTAACTCTTTCTATGAAACCAATATGGTGCTGATACCTAAACCAGGGAGAGTTAAAACAGAGAAAGAAAATTATAGACCTATCACCCTGATGAATATAGATGCAAAAATTTTAAATAAAATCTTAGCAAAATGATTACAACAAGTTATCACTGGGATAATACATTGTGGTCAACTAGGATTTATCCCAGGAATGTAGGGTTGGTTCAATATTAGGAAAACTGCTAGTATAATCAATTATATCAACAACAAACCTATCAGAAATCATATGATCATATCAATAGATGCTAAAAAAAGCTTTTGATAAAATACAGCACCCATTCCTACTAAAAACACTAGAGAGTATAGGAATAAATGGACTGTTCCTTAGAATAATAAGCAGTATCTATCTGAAATCACCAACACTCATTATATTCAATGGGGAAACACTAGAAGCATTCCCAATAAGATCAGGGGTGAAACAAGGATGCCCATTATCACCACTACTATTCAATATTGTATTAGAAATGTTAACTTCAGCAATTAGAGAGGAAAAAGGAATTGAAGAAATTAGAATTGGGAAGGAAGAGACAAAACTCTCACTCTTTGCAGATGACATGATGGTATATCTAGAGAATCCCAAGAAATCATCCAAAAAACTACTGGAAACAATTAGCAATTTTAGCAAAGATGCAGGATATAAAATAAACCCTCATAAATCCTCAACTTTTCTATATATGACTAGCAAGATACAGCAGGAAGAGCTAGAAAGAGAAATACCATTCAAAGTTACCCCAGACATTATAAAATACCTAGGAATCTATTTGCCAAGGCAGACTCAGAAACTTTTTGAAAACAATTATAAAACACTTTTCACACAAATTAAATCAAATTTAAATAACTGGGCAAACATCAACTGCTCATGGATAGGTAGAGCTAATATAATAAAAATGATAATCTACCAAAACTAAACTACCTGTTTAGTGCCCTACTAATCAAAATTCCAAAAAAATTAGTTTAATGAGTTAGAAAAAATTGCAAGTAAATTCATATGGAGAAATAGAAAGTCAAGAATTTCCAGGAATTTAATGAAAAAAGTGCAAACAAAGGGAGCTTAGCCCTACCTGATCTAAAATTATATTATAAAGCATCAGTCATCAAAACTGTCTGGTATTGGCTAAGAAATAGAGTGGTGGATCAGTGGAATAGACTAGGTGCAATAGCAGGAAACAATTATAGTAATCTGCTGTTTGATAAACCCCAAAAGTTCAGCTATTGGGATAAAAACTCTCTCTTTGCTGGGAAAATTGGAAGTTAATATGGAAGAAACTTAGATTAGACCAACATCTCACACCCTATTCCAAGATAAGATCCAAATGGATACAGGATTGAGACATAAAAAAAACAATACTATAAGTAAATTAGAAGATCAAGGATGGGTTTACCTGTCATATCTCTGGAAAAGAGAGCAGTTTATGACCAAGGAAGAGATGGAGAACATCATTAAAAACAAGCTAAATTATTTCAATTGCATTAAATTTAAAAAAAAAAAGCTTTTGCACAGATAAAATCACTGTAGCCCAGATCAAAAGAAATGTAGTAAACTGGGAAACAATCTTTACAACTAATGTTTCTGATAAAGGACTCATTCCTAAAATATACAGAGAACTGAGTCATATTTTTTTATTTTGTTTTTTTTTTGTTTTGTTTTTTAGTTTTTGCAAGGCAATGGGGTTAAGTGGCTTGCCCAAGGCCACACAGCTAGGTAATTATTAAGTGCCTGAGGTCACATTTGAACTCACATAATCCTGACTCCAGGGCTGGTGCTCTATCCACTCAATCACATAGCCGCCCCCATATTTTTTTTAAAAAAAGTCATTCCCCAGTTGACAAATGGTCAAAGGATATGCAAAGGCAATTTACAAATGAGGAGATCAAAGCAATCCATAGTCATATGAAAAATTGCTCTAAATCATTACTTATTAGAGAAATGCAAATTAAAGCTTCTCTGAGGTACCACCTTACACCTCTCAGACTGGTCAATATGACAAGGAAGGATAAAGATCATTGTTGGAAGGGTTGTGGGGAAATCTGGGACACTACTGCATTGCTGGTGGAGCTGTGGACTCATCCAACCTTTCTGAAAAGAAATTTGGAACTATGCCCAAAGGGCAACAAAAATGTGCATACCCTTTGATCCAGCAATACCACTACTGGGTATATAGCCTGAAGAGATGATGAAAAAGGGTAAAAACATCACTTGCACAAAAATATTTATAGCAGCCCTGTTTGTGGTGGCAAAGAATTGGAAATCAAATAAATGTCCTTCAACTGGGGAATGGTTTAGCACAAACTGTGGTATATTTATGAAATGGAACACTATTGTTGTATTAGAAACCAGGAGGGATGGGAATTCAGGCAAGCCTGGAGGGATTTGCATGAACTGATGCTGAGTGAGATGAGCAGAACCAGAAAAACACTGTATACCCTAACAGTAACATGGGGGTGATGATTAACCTTGATGGACACGTTTATTTCATCAGTGCAATAATCAGGCACAATTTGGGGCTGTCTGCAATGGATATTACCATCTATATCCAGATAAAGAACCATGGAGTTTGAACAAAGTTCAATGACTATTCTCTTTAATTAAAAAAAAATTGCTATCTTATTGTCTGATCTTGTTCTCTCTTATACTGTATGTTTCTTCCTTAAGGATATGAATTCTCTCTCATCACACTCAATTTGGATCAATGTTTGACGTGGAAACATTGTAAAGATTGACAAATTGCTTTCTGTGGGGGGGGAGTGAGATTGGGGGAAAATTGTAAAACAAAATAAATAAAATCTTTAAAAATTTTTAAGTTTTAATTTTTTTAAAAAGTGTCTTATGTACTACATAATTTTGCTGTCTCCTATATTTTATTTTCTCCTCAAAGATTGATTTCTCTCCCAACACATTCAGTTTTGATCAATGGAAACAATGTAAAGATTATCAGACTGCCTTCTGTGGGGAAATGGGGGAGGGAAGGGAGGGCAAAGGAAAAATTGTAAAATTCGAAACCTTACAGAAAATGATGGATAGCAACTACTATTTTGTATAATTGGAAAACAAATAAAATAATAAAAATAAAATAATATAGAAATAATATCCATATTAGTTCTTTTTGTAGTGGCAAAGAATAGGAAATTGAGGTGATCCCCATCAATTGGGAAATAGCTGAACAATTTCTACTTTATGAATGTAATGGAATATTATTGTTCTGAAAGAAATGATGAGGAGGCAAAGGTCAAAAAACCTGGAAAGATTTATATAAACTGAAGCTGAATGAAATGAGCAGAACCAGAAGACTGTTCCCCTTAACACCAATATTATATGATTAACTATGATAGACTTACCTCTTCTCAGTGATGGTCAAAGATAAATCTAAAAGACATATGATATAGTATGCCTTTAACATTCAGAGAAACAACTTTGGAATATGAATGATGAATATTTTTATCTTAACCTTTTTAAATTTGATTTTCCCCCTTTTCTTTGTTCTTATATTTCTTACACTTCCTGGCTATTATGGAAATATGTGTAACATGATTGTACATGTATTATCTATATCAGATTATTTGCTCTCCTAGTGAGTGAGGGGAAAGGTGGAAAGAAAAATACAAAAATAAATATTGAAATTTATCTTTAAATATAATTTGCAAAGTAAATAATTTTTAAAAACTAAGCTCAATTACTCCACCAAATTCATGTCCTATTGTAGCTTGACTTCTATGGAAATACTTTTAGGTTCTTCTGGCCAGGATCCACAAAGTAACTTTCAAAAAATTTCTCTTTGCTAGTATTGATCCTGTGCTGACTGAAAACAGTATGGAGTTGGAATACTGAGATACCTACTAAACATTTCATTTCATAAAAATAATTATTTTCCTTTGTAATCCTATATAGAAACTTAAAGTTTTACCATAAATTTTAGAATAAAATTCTTTATTTTGTTCATTTGAAATCTTTTAAGTGAGGAGGAGCTGAAATGTTAAATTGCAAACAGCAACTTAGGCAAATTTTCCAAACTTTCCCCTCCAAACACCTATAAAATGTAATGACTCAAATTTAATTTGAATCAGTAGAGCTAATAAAAGATCAAGATTAATCATTTTTCCAGTCCAAGACAGCTCATTTTAGCAGGAAACTTCTAATGGTACTTAGTTGGATGAACTGATCCACGCAATAGCAGTACCAGAGACAAGCCATTGGTATTACCTTTGATATTGGCTGATGCAGTTTTGGTACCTTTCATTCAGAGATAGTAAGGAGTTTAGACAACTGATCAGAAGGAGATTACAAGGGACCCTTTGCTGATATCAGATGTAACTGATGCTAACTGTTAAATCTATTGCTTATCCTGTTTTCTGAATTGCAGTTTCAGAGTATTGAAGAATACATATGGTTATTCAAAAGGGGCAGGTGCTCTGTTTGCAATCCCAAAGAAGAGTTCTGAACTAGCACTTGTGGCTTAAGGAAAACAGAAAACCTGGTCACAATTCCAGAGTCAAGAGATGCACTAATGCTTGAAACTACAAGGACATAGAAACCCGTCCTAGGTAAAGACTATAGAGCAGACTAGGAAAGCAGTGACCACAACTGTCCCTAGATCATTTTACCTTGGAAGTAAAGATCCCCAGAACTAGCTCTATTAATAGCAACATGAAACAGCCTGAACCTTGAAGCAGTGTCTTCTTACTCCTATGTGAAGAGAGTCCAACTTTAAGAAAAAGTCAAGAAACAGACTGGAAAAATGTGAAAAAATTGTGAAAAAATAATATGAACAACAAAGAACTTAATCACAAAAAAGCTACTATGGTGCAGGGAGGACCCAATCAGACTCAGAAGATAACAAGGTGAAAACCATGATAACCAAATCCTCAGAGAAAATTGCTTGGAATTGATTGAACCCAAGACCAACAACACTTCCTGTTAGAATTAAAGAGACAAGTTGACAGAGTAAAGGTAGGGATTCGCCTAAATTCTCCTTCAAATTCCTCCAAATAACTTTTTAAAATCTTTAAGTAATGATTCTAAACAAATTCTAGAAATTAAAGAACCCACAACAAAAGAAGGAGTGAATAATTTTCCAGTCCAAGACAATTTGGAAGATTAGCAGGAAAGGTCTGTTGCACTAGACAAGAGAGGAGCACAGTCCAGTCCAGGCTGTGTTATTACAGCCATAGCCACAGCAAATCAGGGTCAGCCCTCAAGGAGACTGAATCAGTGACAGCACTGGCAAGTTCCAAATCTCTCCATCCATAGTCACCAAAGACAAGGTAGAATGTCAGCAGTAAAAAGTCCAATGAACCTCAGGGAGAAAGGAGCATAGTTCAGTCCAGGTTGAATCCAGCATAGTCCTGACTCCAGCAAACCAGGAGTAGACTTTGGGAACTACTGAATCAGTTGGGGCAGCACTTGCTTCCAAAGCACTCAACCACAGACAGTAAGGAGACTGAATAATGGGTAAAAAGGATATTTCAGGGGTCTCATTGTTAGTATGGAGGCAGGAGTCTATTGCTTTGCCAATACATTGATCCTAGTACTGGGTCATAATCTTAGGGCAAGAAGAAATAGTGTACTCTAGTACACTAGAGTTTAGGGCTACAGTGGAGTGGGGACCCTTCTCACAATTCCATGGCAGAAGAGTACTTGTGTTCTCTCATGGAACAGAGCACAAACCAGGAAAGTATTTAACACTTCTCCTTAGATTATACCACCTCAGAAGAACTGAAAACTTATAGCGTCCCTAAAAGTATCTGAAAACAATGGCAAAAAACTCCTGAAGCTTGGGTCAGTTGCCCTCTACCCTGGGAGCAGAGGTCTATTTAATGAAAGAGTTAAAAAGAAAGCTATAGGCTAGGAAAATGACTAAACAGCAGAAAAAAAATAGACATTTACTAGAGTTACAAGAAAGTTCAAAACATACATTTAGAAGATAAGAAAGTCAAAGATCCTACATGCAAACCCTCCAAGAAGACAATGAACTGGTTTCAGTCCATGGAAGAACTCAAAAAGGATTTGGAAAATTAAGTAAAAGAAATAGAGGAAAAACAGGGAAGAGAAATGAAAGTAATGCAAGAAAATCATGAATAATGAGTCAGTATCATCTCAGAAGTATAATAATCAACAAAAGGATTTGTGATAGAAAATACCAGTCATATTCAGAGGAGGAACTATGGAGTCTGAATGGAAACCAAAGTTTATTATTTTGAGTTTTAAAAAATTATTTTATATATTATTGAATTTTTCACTCATGTATTTTCCTCCTTTTGATTTGATTTGATTCTTCTTTTACAAAAAGACTAATATGAATATAGGTTTAACATAGATTGCTTTCCATCAGGCAGAGGAGGGAGGGAGAAAAATGTGAAACTTAAAACTTAAAACTACAAAAATGATTGCTAAAAACTATCTTTGTTTGAAACTAGCATGCTACCAGAACTTTTCCTTTCCCAACATTAAATGAAGCTTCTAGACATATATATTAAAGCTATAGATCCACCAAAAAAAGACAAGATTGAAACTAGACATCATGGAGGATCTTCAGTGCAGGCCTGTCTCTTTGGGGGAGGGAAGGGGAAGTCAAACCCAGCTGGGCAGGAGAGCAGGAAAATCAATGGGAGATTTTTAGCTGTAGTGCAGTCCAGGTTCTGGCAGCTTGATAATAGAATAGATCCTTGAAGCTAGATAGCAAGTCAGCAGGGAAGGTCCCAACCCCAAACAAAGTCTGAACCATGAAAACATTGGGGCAAAAGACACTGGAACAAAGCACTGCATAGGCAGAGCCTGGGCTGCATCTGCAACATCTTGGCCAGCAATAAACCAGGAATTAGACCCCAATCCCAGGCAAAAATCTTGGGTCTATTCTCCTTATACCACAAAACAGAGCTCAAACAATCAAAATGAGCAAAAAAACTACAAGAGCCCTACCGATAGAAAGCTTCTATGCAGGTAGAGATGATAAAAATGTCACCTCAAAAGAAGCAGAGGAATCTATGAATTGAACTCAAATCTAAAACCTCATAGAAGATTATAAAAAAGGAATTTGAACACCAAAGAAGAGAGGAAGAAGAAAAATGGGAAAAAAAGAGATGAGAGGCATGCAGAAAAATTATGAAAAATTGACCAAAGAGATCAATTCAGTTAAAAGCAAAAATAACCAACTGGAAAAAAAATGTAGCTTTTCCAAAAGTAAAATCCCCAACAGGAAAAAAGAATACAACTCATCTAAACTCAAATCAACAAACTGAAAAGGGAATGCAGCTCAGCAACAAGTAAAATATACCAACTAGAAAAGGAAACACAAAAGTTAACTGAAGAAAATAAAACCCTAAAAATTATAATTGGACAAATAGAAAACAAAGAATATATGAGACACCAAGATTCCATCAAGCAAAGTAAAAAGGCTGAAAAAATGGAAGAAACATAAAGTACCTTTTAGAAAAAGAAACAACATGGGAAACAGATCCAGGAGAGATAATTTACAAATTATTGTTTTACTAGAAAACCTGGACCAAAAAAAAAGAGCCTCAAAAAATACCCAGAAATCCTCCAGAAAAAGACCCCAGGATTAAAACTCCAAGAACTATTATGGAAAAATTGCAGAATTTTCAATAAAGGAGAGAGGACTGCAAGAAGCAAAAAAATAAGTGATGTAAATATAAAGGAAGCACAATCAGACTTACATAGGACTTATTAGTTTCAACACTGTAAAACCAGAGGAGCGGAAATATCATATTTTGGAGTGCAAAGGACCTTGGATTACAACCAAAAATTTACTATCCTGCAAAATTCAGCATATTCTGCTGGAGAAATGTTGGATGTTCAGCAAATTAAAGGACTTCCAAAATTTTCTACCCATTATTTTCTATAAGATTTGAATTCTATATTTTCCCCCACCCTCCCTTCCCTCCCCCCAGCCCCCCACAGAAGGTAATCTGATAATCTTTACATTGTCAAATATCCTGATAAAAAGATCAGAACTGAACAGAGAATTCAATCTTCAAATACAAGATTCAAAAGATGCCTAAGAACATGAACAGAAAGGGAAAAAAGTTTTAGTCAAGAACATTAAATTGTATACAATGTGAAGATAACACTTGGAACTCTTGAGAATTGTAATTCCCTTATAATAGTTAAAGGATTGAATATAGTTGAAGAGACTAAATTTAGAAGATATGGGCATGGTTAGTTCTTGTCCTTCTATTGAAGAACAAAATGACATCACTATGAATCAAATTACAGGGCATTTGACTATGGCTGATTAGACCAATACAATCTGAGAAGGACCTACTACAGGTCATGCAAAAATAGTCCAGGTGAAAACCTGGGGTGTTTACTCTAAATTTACATGCCTCACATTTCCTTTGATCTATGTTAATTCTGTCTTACTCATAGAGCATTTTCTCTGATGAGGATACCCTATGTGGAAGGTCCTGTGCCAGTGGCCCTCATATGTCACAATCAATTTTAAATTTCTTAAGAGAGACCTTCAGAGGATCTTAGTACTTAGAATATTTAAAGACTCTATGCTTAATTAAATTAGAAGTGACTTTATTTTACTAGATACTTAGAGGTCAGGAGTAGAGGATGTGAACCTACTCAGAAGGATCGGACATAAAAAGATTAGAAAATGATTTTATCTTAATTCATACTTTAGCTGTTGAGGATTTAAGTATCATATTTGGTGAGCTAGAGTAGGGGAGTGTGTGAGAGAGTTTGCTTGGGAGTGGTACAAATGGTTCATGAAATTATCTGACTTTGCATGAATACTTTGGCTCAAGAGGATTGTGTGACCCTAGAGGACACTTGAAAGGGGAGTAAGGTATAAAGTGATTATAATTTATTGTGATTCATGACTCTTGAGAAATATATTTCTAATGAGACAGAAAAGGGAGCTACTTAGTAACTATGAGGCAGTGCTGCTTAACAATCAATTGAGCAAATCAGTCAATCAATCTTTGATTGATGGTACTTTGATAGTAGTTCTATTAGGTCAGATAAAAGGAATATAATTTGACAAAATGGCTTTAAGTACAAGACAGAGTAAAAACAATAAAAACATAAAAAGAAAGAGAAAGCTAGGCATTAGAGGCTAAATAACTGAAATGAAGACATACAAAAGCATATTATAGGAGAGGGAAAGAAGGGAGAATGTGAACACTGCATAAATTTTACTCAATAGATTTGGCCAAAAGAAGGAATAAATTACAGTCCCAACTGGGTTTAAAAGTCTATTGTACTCTCCTGTGGACAGAGCCAAGATGGTGACAAGAAAGGATCATCTCTTAGGTGCTCTCTCTTAAAACTTGTAAGCTAAGGACTCTAACTATATTTTCGAGAGACAAAATCCAGAGAGGGACCCAGTGAGGCAGTTCTCCAACTCAAGGTAACCTGGAAAAGAGCAGAAAGGCTTGACTCCACAGGATTGGAGGGCTGGCCCACCAGAGAGGTGGCCTGCCAGAGCGAAAGGAAGTTGAGCCTCCTGGAGGCAGCCCCTGAGAGCCACAGCTCACAACAGCAGGGGAGTTTCCGGATCTACACCCCAGGGAGCATGAGGCACAACTTGGGGGAACAGCAGGGGACCTCTGCCAGAGCAAGCACATGAAGCCCAGCCCTCAGGGAACACAGTGAGCAGAGGTCAAGGCAGCCCAGATCCAGGAAGAAGAAGCAGAAGCCAGTAAGCAGAAGCCACCAGGGCATGAGTGTGCTGAACCTAGGGAGAGAGTAGAGAGAGACTGCGGAGCTCTGTCCTCTGTCCCTGGAACAGGACTCTGGGGTTCTGACCACATTCAGATCCTGATCATAGTCTAGGCCCCCCATAGAACAGCAGGTCACCCCCACCTCAGCCCCATGGCAGAGGGGGGCACTTGTGGTCATTCACAAACCAGGAGGGAAGACAGGACCTCACACACACTCAAAAGCTCAGGAAGCACCCCAAAACCAGGCACAGACTGGGGAAATGAGTAAGCAGAGGAAAAAAGAGGAACACCATTGACAAATACTTTCCCTGTGATCCCAAGAAGAATCAAAACACTCAATCTGAAGATGAGGAAGCACAAGCTCCCGCATCTTAAAGACTCCAAGAAAAACAGAAACTGGGCTCAGGTTATGACAGAGCTCAAAAAACACTTTGAAAATCAAGTGAGGGAGATAGAAGAAAAATTGGAAAATGAAATGAGAGAGATGCAGGAAAAACATGAAATTGAAGTCAGCAGCTTAGTCAAGGAGATACCAAAAAATGCTGAAGAAAATAACATGCTAAAAACCAGCATAAGTCAAATGGATAAAACAGTTCAAAAAGTTATTGAGGAAAAGAATGCTTTAAAAAGCAGAATTGGCCAGATGGAAAAGGAGATAAGAAAGCTCTCTGAGGAAATCAAATCCTTCAGACAAAGAATAGAACTCAGGGAGATTGCTGATTTTACAAGAAATCAGGACACAATACTTCAAAACCAAAAGAATGAAAAATTAGAAGAAAATGTGAAACATCTCATTGAAAAAACAACTGATATGGAAAACAGATTTAAGAAAGATAATTTAAAAATTATTGGAATACCTGAAAGTCATGATCAGGAAAAGAGCCTTGACATCATTTTCAAAGAATTACTACAGGAAAATTGCCCTGATATCTTAGAAGCAGAGGGCAAAATAGAAATGGAGAGAATCCACTGATCTCCCTGAGAAAGAGATCCAAAAAAACACCCCCCAGAAATATTATATCCAATTTCCAGAACTCCCAAGTCAAAGAGAAAATATTACATGCAGCCAGAAGGACTCAATTCAAATATCGTGGAGCTGCAGTCAGGATCACACAGGACTTAGCAGCAACTATATTAAAAGCTCATAGGGCTTGGAATATAATACTCTGGAAGGCAAAAGCTCTTAGAATGCAACCAAGAATCAACTACCCAGCAAAACTGAGCATCCTTTTTCAGGGAAAAAGATGGACTTTCAATGAACAAGGGGAATTTCAAATATTCCCACTGGAATGGCCAAAGCTGAACAGAAGGTTTGACCTTCAAATACAGGACTCAGGTGAAGCATATAGAGTAGAGGAGAAGGAGAAAATATGAGGGACTTCATGATGATGAACTACATGTATTCCTGTATAGAAAAATGATACTGATAATACTCATATGAACCTTCTCATTTACTAGAGCAGGTAGGAGGAGCTTTTATAGATGAAGCACAAGAGATAGCTGAGTTTGAAGATACAATGTGGTATAAATATGGAGTCAATAGATCAAAGGGAAATGTAATCGGAGAAAGTAAAAGGAGAGGAGGAATAGGCTAAGATATTTCATATAATAAGATTTTTCTCTATAACAATGAGCTATTGCAATGATATGGAAGGGGGCAAGGCAAGGGGGAATGAGGGAATCTTTGCTCTCATTAGAGGTGGCTAGGAGAGGAAACAGCATATATACTCAATGGGGTATAGACATCTTGAGTAAGAAGGAGAGAAAGGGGACAGGGGGAAGGGGGGATGTGAGTGATGGAGGAGAGGATGGACCATGGGGGGGGAGAGTGGTCAGATATAATACATATTCTTTTATACTTCTTGCAAGGGTCTGGGATTGGATGGCCTGTCTGGGACCACAGGGCCAGGTGGATGCTGTGCCTAAGGGGTGGTATGTGGGCTCGGGACCACTTGGCCCCAGGGCCAGTGATCTGTCTGCTGTGCCACTAAGCTACCTTACAACAGAGACAGAGTGAAAGGAGAGAGAAAATATAGTACATGGTAGAGAAGTATGAATGGAGGCAATTGCGATTAGCAATGGCAACAGTAGAAAAATATGGAAGTAACTTTTGTGATGGACTTACCATAAAGAATGTAATCCACCCGCGATAGAGCTGGTGGTGTTGGAACACAGACTGGAGCACATTTTTTGTTATTATTATTTTGGGAGGGATTCAGGGAAAATGGGGCTGGGTGGCCTGCCTGGGGTTGCATAGCTGGGTGACTATTGGTGTCTGAGGCCGGATTTGGACCTGGGTGCTCCTGGTTCAAGGGCCAGTGCTCTGGCCCTACTATTATTATTACTATTTTATTTCATTTTGGGTCTTTTTTTTGTTTTTGCAGGGCAATGGGGTTGGGCTGGATTTGGGCTTGGGTGCTCCTGGCTCCAGGGCTGGTGCTCCATCCACTGAGCCACCTGGCCATACCTAAAATTATTACTATTATTTTTTTATTTTTTTGTTTTAATTTTAATTTTTTTCTCTCCCCTTTACTTTATCACACATGAGGGGGTATTATGTTTACTCTTAAACAGGAATATTTTATTAATTGTATGAATTGTATAAAAACATTATTTGTACAAAATAAGAGTAAATAAATACATAAATACATAAAATATATACATAAAAAAGTCTAGTGTACTCTATAGGTAATTTGGGGGGAAGGAAATAAAAAGGAAGCAGAGACTGATCAAAGGGAAGGTGAAGGTATAAGTGAAAATAAAGTAAAAGTTAAAATTTAAAAAAAATTAAAGGGAAAGGAAGCAAAACATTGGTGAGGAGGAATAAGAGGAAAGAGAAAAGTATAAATGGGGGAAAATGGTATGGGAGTAATATAGAATTAGTAATCTGTTAATGTGAATAGGATGAACTCTCCAATAAAACAGAAGCAGATACCAGAATGGATTAAAAACCAGAATCCTACAATATGTTATTTATAAGAAACACACGTGAAGCAGAGAGATACACAAAGGGTAAAAGTAAAAGGCTGGTGTAAAATATATTATTCATCAACAGAAGTAAATAAAAAAATCAGGGATAGTTATCCTCATCTCAGACAAAGCAAAATCAAGAACAGATCTCATAAACAGGGAAAAGAAAGGAAACCACATCTTCTTAAAAGGTAACATAAGCAATGAAGTTATAATATTATCAAACATATATGCACTTAGTGGTATAGCATACAAATTCTTAGAAGAGAAGCAGAATGAGTTACAAGGAGATATATAAAGCAAAACTATAATAAAAGGGGGTTTCAACCTTCCTTTCTCAGAACTAGATAATTGAACCACAAAATAAACAAGAAAAAAGTTAAGAATGTGAATAAAAATCTTAAAAACTTAGATATGATAGAACAGTGGAGAAAACTCACTGACAATAGAAAAGAATATACCTTTATGTCTGCAGTCCATGGTCCTATATCAAAACTGACCATGTGCAAGGGCATAAAAACCTTACAATCAAATGTAGAAAGGCAAAGATAAAAATGCATACTTTTCAGATCATGTTGCAATAAAAATTATATGTAATAAAGGACCATGGAAACATAAGCTAAAAATTAATTGAAAACTAAATAGCTTAATTTTAAAGAATGAGTGGATCAAACAACAAATCACAGAAAGAATCATTTCATCTAAGAAAATGATAATAAGATAGCATATCAAAATTCATGGGATAAAGCAAAAAGAAGTTTTGGGGGCTTTCATATAAGCATTTCAAAATGCTTATATGAAAAAATAGAGAAAGAGGAAATCAAGGAATTGCATATACAACTAAAAAAAAGCTAGAAAAAGAGAAGAAATTAAAGATCCCCAAATTAAATACCAAATTAGAAATTCTGAAAATCAAAGAAGTGATTAATTAAATTGAAAGCAAGAAAACCATTGATTCAATAAATAAAATTGAGGTGGTTTTATGAAAACAATCAATAAAGTAGATAAACCTGTGGCTAATCTGATTAAAAATGGAAAAGAAAACCAAATTACCAGTATCAAAAATGAAAAGGGTGAATACAGCACTGACAAGGAAGAAATTAAAGAGATAATTTGGAGTTATTTTGCTGAACTGTATTTAATTTTATAAGTTGATAAATGGATGAATATTTACAAAAATATAAACTTCTCAGATTAACAAAAGAGGAAATAAATTTTCAGAAATTTTGACAAAAAGAAATTAACGAAGTCACCAATAACTACCCTAAGAAAAATTCTCCAGATCTATATGGATTTGCAAGTGAATTCTATCAAACACCGAAGGAATAATTAGTTCAAATTCTACATAAATTATATTTAAAAACAGGAAAAGAAAGAGTTCTGCCAAATTCTTTTTATGGCAACAATATGGTGCTGATACCTAAACCAGAAAGAACCAAAACAAAGAAAATTATAGACCAATCTCCCTAATGACCATTGATTGCAAAAATCTTAAAAATTTAGCAGATTACAGAAAATTATTACTATGATGATACACTTTGATCAGGTAGAATTTATACCAGGTAGGCAGGGATGGTTCAATATTAGGAAAATACTCAACAGAATTGAACATATTAATAACAAACCTACAGAAATCATATTATTATCTCAATATAAGTTGAAAAAGCCTTTGAGAAAATACAACATTCATTCCTATTAAAAACCACTAGAGAGTATAGGAATAAATGGAATTTTCCTTAAATAATAATAAGAATAATATCTAAAATCATTAATGAATATTATTTGGAATGGGAATAAACTAGAAGCATTTACCATAAGATCAATGGTAAGACAAGGATGCCTGTTATCAACATTACTCTTCAATATAGTATTAGAAATGTCAGCTTTAGCAACAAGAGAAGAAAAAGAAATTGAAGGAATTAGAAACAGGATAGAGGAAACAAAATTTTCACTCTTTTGCAGATGATATGATGGTACACTTAAAGAACTTGAGAAAATCGATTTAAAAAACTATTTGAAACAATTAACAAATTGAGCAAGTAGCAGGATATAAAATAAACCCACATAAATCATCAGCATTTCTATATATGAATAACATAGCCCAAGATCAAAAGATAGAAAAAGAAATTTCATTTAAAATAGCTGCTGCAGGCAACATTAAATACTTGTGAATCCAACTCTCAAGACAAACCCAGAAACTGTATTAATACAATTGCAAAGCATTTTTTCACACAAATAAAGTCAGATCTAAACAATTAAAGAATGTCAATTGCTCATGGTTAAATCAAGCTAATATAATAAAAATGACAATGCTACCCAAATTGAATTAATTATTCAGTGCCATGACAATTAAACTATTAAATAACTATTTTACTCTAGCTAGTAAAGATAGTAACAAAATTCATATGGAGCAACAAAATATGAAGAATATTAAGGGAACTGATGAAAAGAAACAAAAACAAAGGAAGGGAACTTTGCTCTATCAGATCTAAAACTATATTATAAAGCAGCAGTCATCAAAAGTTCCTGGCACTGCTTAAGACATAGAGTCATGGATCAGTAGATTAGGACAGGTACAAAAGAAACAATAGTGTATGATTACAGTAATCTACTCTTTGACAAATCCAAAGTCATTAGTTTCTGGGATAAGAACTCAGTATTTGACAAAAATCGTTGGGAAAACTGGAAGATAGAATGGCAGCAACTTAGCATAGATCCTCTTCACACAACCTATATCAAAATAAGTTCAAAATGAATCTAGCATTTAGAGATAAATGGCAATTCCATTGCTCAATTAATAAATCAAAAATATTCTATCTCTTTGCTCTATGGAAATGGGAGAAATGTATGACCTAACAACAAATAGAATACATTTAAAAATGCAAAATAGACAATTTTGACTATATTGAATTAAAAATTTTTTGCACTAATAAAACCAGTGCTGGCAAGATTACAAGGAAAAGAGAAGGGAAACAATTTTCACAGCTAGCATTCTGATCAAGGCTTCATTTGTAAAATACATAAAGAATTACATCAAATTTATAAGGTTACAAGTCATTCCCCAACTGATAAGTGATCAAAGGACATGAACAGGTAGTTTTCAAACAAAGAAATTAAACTCTATTTAATCATATGGAAAAATGCTCCAAATCATTACTGATTAGAGAAATGCAATTTAAAACAACTATGAGGTACCACTTCATTCCTATCGGATTGACTAAGAGGACTAAAAGGGAAAATGATCAATGTCCAAATAGCAATAAAACTAATCATACCCTTTATCCCAGTAATACTAATACTAGGCCTATATCCAGAAGAAATCATAAAAAATGGGAACAGTCCCACATGTTCCAAAATATCCCTAGTAGATCTTTTTGTAGTGGCAAAAAATCAGAAATTGAGGGAATGTCCATCTATTGGGGAATGAACTGAACTGGTATGTGAATTGTTATGGAGTTCTTTTTTTCTGTAAGAAAATATGAATGGGGGGCGGCTAGGTGGCGTAGTGGATAAAGCACTGGCCTTGGAGTCAGGAATACCTGGGTTCAAATCTGCTCTCAGACACTTAATAATTACCTAGTTGTGTGGCCTTGGGCAAGCCACTTAACCCCATTTGGCTTGCAAAAAGCTAAAAAAAGAAAAGAAAAGAAAATATGAATAGTTAAATTCTAGAAAAGCATAGAATGAATTACAGGAACTTATACTGAGTGAAGGGAGTAGAGCAAGAGAACATTGTACATATTAATAAAAACATTGAGAGTTTGATCAGCTTTGATAGATGCAGCTCTTCTCAGCAGTTCAGAGAGGACAATCCTGAAAGATCTGTTATGGACAATGCTATCCACATGTAGAGGAAGAAATGCAAAAACAAAACAAAAACTTACAGAATCTGAATGAACATACATTCATTTTATAAAAATTTCCCTTGTGATTTTCTTTCCCATCTCATGGTTTTCTTTCTTTTCCCCTCATCCTAATTTCTCATATAGAAAATAACTAATCTGTAAACATGTTAAACACAAATGATATGTACAATATTTAGCAGAATGTTTGCTGCTGAGGGGAGTGGGGTGGGAAAGGAAGGTGGTAGGAAATTAGGTAACATAAATATTCTTAAGTATGTAAATGAATGTTGAAAAATTTTCATAACATGTAATTGGAAAAAAATAAAATAAAAAATCAACTGGAGGGGCAGCTGGGTGGCACAGTGGATGGAGCACTGGCCCTGGACTCAGGAGTGCCTGGGTTCAGGTCTGGTCTCGGACACTTAGTGATTGTCTAGCTGTGTGGCCTTGGGCAAGCCACTTAACCCCATTTGCCTTGCAAAAACCTAAAACAAATCAACTGGAAAAAATTTAAAATTGTCTTTGCATGTAATTGAAAATATAAATAAATACAGTATTAAAATAATCTAAAAAAAATTAGCCATAAAAAAGTATGTAAACTCCCTGAAAGCTGGGAATTACTGTCTTTTTACTTTGTATGTGCATCCCTAGCAATTGGCACTGTATCTGACTCATAGAAAGTGTTAATAAATATCTTTGCTGCTTTACAAATATGAGTCAGCAGCTTGGTAAAGTAGAAACAAAAAATTATGGAAGAAACCTTAATACCTTAAAGATAGACTAGGTCAAATGGTAAAAGAGGGACAGAAATTCACTAAAGTAAAAAAAAAAACCTTCTTAAAAAGTAGAATTAGCAACATGGAAAAGGAAATATACAAAAGACCCCTAAAGAAAGCAATTCCTTCAAAATTAGAATTGAGCAAATGGATGTTATACATATGAAAAAACAAGAAGCAATCAAAGAAAATGAAAGCCATGAAAAAATAGAAGACAATGTGAAATATCTCAAAAAAAACCTCAACTTGCTTGGAAAATAGATTCAGGAGAGATAATTTAAAGTTATGATTAAAAAAAAAGATCCTAGAGATCATATACAAGATAATATCAAGAAAAACTTCCCAGATATTTTGTTACCAAAGGATAAAATAGAAATTGAAAGAATTCACCACTCATCTCCTGACAGAGATCCCCAAATTAAAATTCCAAAGTATAGTATATTCAAATTCCAGAACACTCAAGTCAAGGAGAAAATATTACAAGCAGCCAGAAAGAAACAATTCAAGTATTGTGTAATCACAGTCAAAATAATATAATATTTAGTAGCTTCCATATTAAAGAATTATAGGGCTTGGAATATGATATTCTGCAAGGTAAATGAACTTGGATTACCACAAAGATAATTCTCATTCAGGGAAAAGATGGATCTTCAATTAAACAGGGAATGTTCAAATTTTCCTGATGAAAAGACCAGTGCTGAAAAGAACATTTGACTTACAAATAAAAGACTCAAGAGTAACGTAATAAAGGTAAAGAGGCAAGGGAAATCATAAAGTACTTAATGATGATGAACTGTTTATATTCTTACATGGGTTGATGCCACTGGAATTCATGAGAATATTCTTATTATTAGGGTAGTTAGAAGGATTAGAAAAAATTAGCATTACATGAAATCTATAATATTCTTTATTTTTCTTGAGGTTTCTCGTGTGTGTGTGGAGGGTATCTTTACTTTTACAATAAAAATAAATATCTGAAAAACTGCCTGTTCACATCCTTTGACCATTTATCAAAAGGGGAATCACTTGTAATCTTATAAATTTTTCTCTCTTCTCTGTACATTTTAGAAATGAGGTTTTCATTTTCATTTTTAATTGACTAATTTTGAATGGTTTTCCTTCTAGTTTTTTAATGCATGTTCAGTTTATTGATCTATTTTTCTCTCTTCTATTGATGAGATTAGAGACATAAATTAGAGATATAAATGTTTCCATTAGTACTGCTTTGACTACATCCCACAAATTTTAGAATGTTTTCTCATTTCTGTTTTTTGTTTTTAGTTTGTTTTTAGTTTTTGCAAGGCAATGGGGTTAAGTGGCTTACTCAAGTCCATACAGCTAAGTAATTATTAAGTGTCTGAGGCCAGATTTGAACTCAGGTACTCCTGACTCCAGGGATGGTGCTCTATCCACTGCATCACCTAGCTGCCCCTTGTTTTCTCATTTTTGCAATTCTTTTTAATTAAATCATTTATTGGTTTTGCAATTTATTCTTTGGCATGCTCATTCTTTAGGATTAGATTATTTAGTTTCCAATTTACTTTTTAACCTGTGCTTCCATGGTCCTTTATTGAATGCCATTTTTGTGAATAATAGTTTTAAATGAATACATTTAAGTTTTCTATTTTTCTGCATTTGGTTGTGAAGTTTTTATGCCCTTATACATGATCAATTTTGAGAAGATTCCACATACAGTGAGAAAAATGCATACTCTTTTTTTATTCTCCTTCAAATTCCTCAAGAGGACTATTATATCCAGATTTTCTAAGATTCTACTTGGCTCCTTGACTAATTATTGACTTTGTGGAAAGAATTCAGGAGCAAAGAGGAAAGAATTCAGGTCCCCCAATAATTTTACTGTTTTTTTCCTTTCAAAAATTTGAATGGTATGCCATTTTTGGAGTACACACACACACACACACACACACACACACACACACACACACACACATTTATGTGTGTTAATTTTGCATCTTGTTACTTTGTTAAAGTTAATTATTTCAAATAGTTTTTAGCTGATTTTCTAGGATTCTCCAAGTATAACATCATATCATATATAAAGAGTGAAAGTTTTGTTTCCTCATTGCCTATTCTAATTTCTCCAATTTCTTTTGCTTCTCTTATTGTGAAAGATAATACTTATAATACAATATTAAATAGTAGTGGTGATGGTGAGTATCCTTGTTTCACCACTGATCTTATTGGAAGTGTTGCTACTTCATCCCTATTACATATAATGTTTGTTGATGGTTTTAGATAGGTACTTCTCATCATTTTAAGTATAACTCCAGTTGTTCTTATACTCTCTAATTATTTTTTGTGCATTTAATTTTTATTTATCTTTATTCACATTACTACAATACTCATATTGTAAGAGTAAACATAATCCCCCCACAAAGAAATAGAAATAATATTGACAAGAATAATGAAGTGAGAGAAAAAAGTGTGCTTCAATTTATATTCAGATACCATTATTTCTTTGTTTGGGATGGATAGCTGTCTTTATCATGAGTCCATCAGAGAAATTCCTTCAATGTTTTTTCTCACAGTTACTATTGTTAGCTCTATTTCACTCCATTCTTTCCTCCCCATCCTCATTTATTCTATTCTCTCTCTCTTCTTTCACCCTGGCCCTCCTCAAAATGTGTTTTATCTGATTACCCTCTTACACAATCATCCCTCTCTTCTATACCTACACCTCCCCTCCCCTCCCCTCCCTCTGTCCCCTTCCTCCCAACCCTTTTTCTTTCCTATTTTCCTCTAGGAAGCCAATTCTGATGAGAGTGAAGGCTCACTTATTCTGCCTCACCTTTCTGCCTTCCATTGGAAAAGTTTTTTCTTGCCTCTTCTATGTGAAATAACCTAGCCTATTCTATCTCTCCTCTTTCTCCCAGTACACTCCTTTCTTGCCCATTAACTCCAACTTCATAATATATTATACCTTCACATTCAACTCCCCTCTCTGCCTTGTCTATATATGCTCCTTCTGACTGCCCTAATAAATGAAAAGGTGCATATGAGTTATAAATATCACCTTCTCATGCAGGAATACAAGCAGTTCAACATCATTATTTCCCTTATAATTTGTCTTTCCTCTCCACCCTCTCTATACTTCACCTTGAGTCCCGTATTTGAAAATCACAGTTTTTGTTCATCTCTGGTCATTTCAACAGGAAAATTTGAAAGTATTCTATTTCATTGATTATCTATCTTTTCCCCTGAAAGAAGATGTTCAGTTTTAATGGGTAGTTGATTCTCCTTTGTAATCCAAGTTCTTTTGTCTTCCAGAATATCATATTCAAAATCCTATGAGCTCTTAATGTAGAGACTGCTAACTCTTGTGTTATCCTGACTGTGGCTCTATGATATACGAATTGTTTCTTTTCTCACTTGTAATAATTTTTCCTTGACTTGGGAGTTCTAGAATTTGATTATAAATATTCCTGGGAGTTTTTATTTTGGGATCTCTTTCAGGAAGTGACTGGTGGAGTCCCTCAATTTCTATTTTACCTTCTGTTTCTAGGAAACCAGAACAATTTTCCTGGTTATGATTTTTAGGTAGCCCAATAATTTTTAAATGATCTCTTCTTGATCTGTTTCCCAGATCAGTTGTTTTTCCAGTGAGATATTTCACATTTTCTTTCAGTTTTTCATTCTTCTTTTGCTTGTTTTAATGTTTCTTGACTTCTTCCAAAGTCATCAGCTTTCCATAATTCCATTATATATTTTAAGGAATTATTTTCTTCAGAGAGTTTTTGTATCTCCTTTTTCCAGCTGACCAATTCTACTTTTTAAGGCATTCTTCTCTTTGTTGGCCTTCTGAACTGCTTTTTTTTATTTGACTAAACTGGTTTTTAAGATATCAATTTCTTAGGGTGGCTAGGTGGTTCAGTGGATAGGGCACCACCCCTGGAGTCAGGAAGACCTGTGTTCAAGTCCAGCCTCAGAAACTTAATAATTATCTAGCTGTGTGGTCTTGGGCAAACCACCTAACCCTATTGCCTTGCAAAAAAAAGATATCAATTTCTTCAGTATTGTTTTATAATTCCTTCACCAAGCTGCTGACTTAGTTTACATGATTTTCCCTGTATTGTTCACATTTCACTTCCTAATTTTTCCTTTACCTCCCTTATTGTATTTTCAAAATCTTTTTTGAGTTCTTCTATAACCTGAAACCAGTTCCTAGTTTTCTTGGAGACTTTGGATAGAGAAGTTTTGACTTTTGTTATCGTTTGATAATATTGTACCAAAGTAATTGTCTACAGTCTGATTTCTTTCCTTCTGTTGTTTGCTCATTTCCCCAGTTTATGACTTGATTTTAACTCTTTCTTAAGGTGAGGCTCTACTTCTATGGTGGAAGATGCACTTTCCCCAAGCTTTTTAGGATTTTTGTTGCTGTTTTCAGAAATAATTCTCAGGGACCTCAATTTCTTCAAGGTCTTATGAGAGACTCTAACTGTTCTTCTGGTCCGTGGATGACCACAAGTATTCCTTTCTGTCCTGGAACTGTGAGTAGGTTTCAGTCAGCTCTATGGCAACAAAGGTCCTTTTTCCTGAGACTGGGACACAGACTATGATCTGGATCTGAGTAAGGGAAAAGCAACAGGGATAGCAGAAAGACTTCTGCAGTCTCCTCCAACCCCCTTACAGTCTGTGGACTGAGTACTCTGAAAGCAACTGTTGATTGGTTCCCTGCTGGGTGGTTCTACAGGCTTGCTCCATGTTCCCAGCTGGGTCTGCATAGAATCCTATCTATGGACACCATATTCACTCTGGTGTGTCAGAGTTTTCCCACTAACCTTCCAAGTTGTCCTTGGCAATACCTGGGCAGAGAGGTTTGGAAATTGCCCTTGCTGCCATGGAACCAGATATCCCCAGGGACCTAGATGCCTGGAAGGCTATTCCTAGATAACTGGAGCCAATTGACTTTGGTATGTCCCTGGCTACTCTGTGCCTTTCCAATCCAGGTATAACAGAACTTTCCCACAGACCTTCCAAGTTGTTTTCAGTTGGAAAATTGTTAAACTAAGTCTTTATGTGCATTCTGCCACTCTAGAATTTGGTTAGAGTTGTTATTTAGAGTATTTGCAGTCTTCTGGGGAAGATTTGCTGGGATTTCCTGCCTTCACTCTGCCAGTTTGGTTCCACTCCCCTGTTAAAACCATCTCTAATTTTTTAATAGGTATGGATGCTATATTTTGTCAAAGACTTTTTTGGCATCTATTGAAATAGTCATACGATTTCTGTTAATTTTGTTATTGTTATGGTCAATCAGATTGATTGTTTTCCTAATATTTAATCATTCCTGCTTTTCTGGTATAAATATTACCAGATAATGACATATTAACCTAGTAATAACTTGTTTTAATCTCTTTGCTAAAATTTTATTTAAAAATTTTGCCTCAATATTCTTTATGGAGCATTCTCCCTATAATTTTCTATAATTTCATAATTCTATAATTTCTATCATTTTCCTTCTCTGATTTGGCTTTTCCTGCTTTAGGTGTCAGCATCATATCAATGTCATACATAGTTTATATAGAATTAGAATTAATTGTTCCTTAATATTTGGTTGAACTCCCCTATAAATATATCTGGCTTTACATATTTTTTTCTTATGGAGTTTACTGATGGCTCTTTAATTTCTTTTTCTGAAAGGGGTTATTTAAGTAATTTATTTCCTCTTCTGTTACTCTAGGTAACATTTTTTAAAAATATTCATTCAATTCACTTAGATTATTATATTTGTTGGCATACAGTTGGCATACAGCTCTGAATTAATACATTAATTTGCTACTCATAGGTAGTGAGTACACACTTTTCATTTGTGAGACTGGCAATTTGGTATCTTCTTTCTTATTTAAATCAGATTAACCTGAGGTTTAACTATTTCATTGTATTTCATTGTCATTGGTATGTTCTTCAATACTAATATTAAATTATCTCATGCTTTGGTGGCTTTTAAATATTCATCCATTCGCAAATTTATAAGTTACACATTTTTTTTACTATCCGTCCTTTCTTTCCTCCTTCCTTTTGAAGGCAAAGAATCTGGCAAAAGTTCTATATTTGCATATCTACTTAATGTATTTACATATTAGTCATTTTGTTTAAGAGGAATTCAGACTAACAGAAAAGAAAGAAAGCCATGAGATAGGAAGAAAAATATAAAAAGTTTTTAAAAGATTGCTCAGAGTATACATTCAAATTCTGTGATTTAAAAAAAATTTTCTTTGTTTGTTTTTTCCCTCTGGCTGTGGATGGCATTATCCATTATAGGCTTCCTACATTGTCCTTGATTTCTCAACTTCTGAAACTAGCTCTGTCCATTATAGTTGATCAACTCAGGCCGTTGGTGTTAATGTGAACAGTAGTCTCTCGATTCTATTCCCTAGACTCAGCATTAGTTGTTTACTTCTTTCCATCCAACTCTAAAATCTGAACACTCATGGTTTCTTATAGAAAATATTTTCTTATAAAAATATACCATACAATTCATATACCATAACTTGTTCAGCCATCCCCCAATTAATGGGTTTCTCTCAATTTCCAATTCTTTGCCACAAAAAGAAGCTATAAATATTTTTGAACATGTAGGATTTTCCCATTTTTATTTATTTTGGATATAAGCCTAGTATTGGTATTTCTGGATCAAAGGATATGAACAACTTTATAGTTCTTTGGGAAAACTTCTAGATTGGTTCAGAATGGTTGAATCAATTCACAACATCACCAACAGTAGATTAATATCCCAATCTTCCCACATCCTTTCCAAAACTGATCACTTGTCATTTCTGTTATCTTAGTAAATATGATAGGTGTGAGGTGGTATCTCATGTTTGCTTTAATATGCATTTCTCTTATCAATAATGATTTAGAACATTTTTATATTTGACTATTTATAGCTTTAATTTCTTCCTTTGAAAACTGCCAGTTCATATTCACTGACCATTTATCAATTAGGGAATGACATATTCTTATAAATTTGATTCAGTTCTCTATATATTTTAGAAATGAGCCCTTTATCACAAACATTAACTTTAAAAATTGTTTCCCAAATTTCAGTTTTTATTCTAATCCTAGCTACATTGGTTTTCTTAGTACAAAAACTTTTAAATTTAACATAATCAAAATCATCCATTTTTCAATTTATGATGTTTTCTATTTCTTCATACTAAATTTCTTCCTTTTCCAAAGATCTAAGAGATAAAGAATTTCTTGATCTCTTAATTTCTCTGTAGTATCACCTTTTATGTTTAATTTTGTACCCATTTTTTACCATATTTTGGTATAGGGTATGTGAGATGTGGTTCTATGCCTAATTTTTGCTACAGTATTTTCCAGTTTCCCCAGCAGGTTTTGTTAAATAATGAATTCTTATCTCAGAAATTAATGTCTTTGCATTTGCCAAACAATAGATTACCAGTCATTTACTACTGTTTCTTTTGTAACTAATCTAATTCACCGATACATTATTCTATTTCTTAACCAATACAAGTCAGTTTTGATAATCTGGATCATAGTTTAGATCTGTTACAGCTAGTGTACCTTCTTTTACCTATTTTTTTCATCAGTTGCCTTGCTATTCTTGACCTTTTGTTGCTCTATATGAATTTTGTTACTATTTTTTTTCTAGCTCAGTGAAATGGTTATTTGGGAGTTTGGTATAGTATTGAATAATCAATTTAATTTGGGAATTGTCATTTTATTGGATTATTTAGCTCTATGAGCAACTGATGTTTTCCCAATTGTTGAGATTTGATTTTATTTGTGTGAAAAGTATTTTGTAATTGTGTTCATATAAGTTTCTGGATTTGTTTTAAAAAGGACATTCCCAATTATTTTATGTCATTACAATTATGATTTTTGTATGTTAATTTAATTACTTTTTTTGTATATCACTATAATTACTTTTTAAAAATTTTTTGCAAGGCAATGGGGTTAAGTGATTTATCCAAGGTCACACACCTAAGTAAGTATTAACTGTCTGAGGCTGGATTTGAACTCAGGCCTTCCTGACTCCAGGGTCAGTGCTCTGTCTACTGTAACACCCAGTTGTCCTTTCAATTACCTTAAGTGGAATTTTTCTTTCTATCTCTTGCCCTTGGTCTTAGTTGTGTGTGTGTGTGTGTGTGTGTGTGTGTGTACATATAAATATATATATATATATATATATAATCAAATATATATACATATATTTGATGAATTATCTGGGTTTATTTTATATCCAACTATTTGTTGAAGTTGCTAATTGTAAAGGGTGAAAGTTTTTCTTCTTCATTGACAATTCTAAGTCCTTCAATTTCTTTTTCTTCTCTTACTACTAAAGCTGACATTTCTAACACTATATTGAATAGTAGTGGTGATAGTGGGTATCCTTTTTTTCCACCCCTGATCTTATTGGAAATGCTCCTAGTTTATCCCCATTAAGTACAATCCTTGTCAGTGGTTTTAGGTAGACATTGCTTATTATTTTTAGTAAAACTTTATTCCTATATTTCTCATGTTGTTTTTTAAATTTAAGGCAATGGCATTAAGTGACTTGCCCAAGGTAACACAGCTAGGCAATTATTAAGTGTCTGATTCTGGATTTGAACTCAGGTCCTCCTGATGTCAGAGTCAGTGCTCTATCCACTGAGCCACCTAGCTGCCCCTATTCCTCATGTTTTTAATAGAAATAGATGTTGTATTTTGTCAAAGGTTTTTAGCATCTTTTGAGATAGTCATATTATTTCTGTTGGTTTTGTTACTGGTATTTTCAATACTAATATTGAATTATCCCAGCTTCCTGGTATAAATCATACCTGATCATTGTCTATTATTCCTGTCACAATTTCTAATCTCTTCACTAAAATTTTATTTAATTTTTTGTGTAAATATTGATTAGGGAGATTGTTCTATAATTTTCTTTTCTGGTTTGGCTCTTCCTGGTTTAGGTATCAGCACCATATTGTCATCATAAAAGGAATTTGACAGAACTTCTCCTATTTTTAAATAGTTTATGTAGAATTGAATTAATTGTTCCTTAAATGTTTTGTTGAATTCACTTGTAAATCTATTGGACTGGAGAGTTTTTCTTAGGGAGTTTATTGATAGTTTCTTTTTCTTAAGTTTAATTTTTTTAATCTTCATATTACTACAATAGTCTTGTAAAAAATAAGCACAATCATACTGCCCCACACAAATATAGAGAAAACTCAGGAAAAATAAAGTGGGAGGGAAAAAAGTATACTTCAGTCTGTGTTCAAATAGCATTGCCTCTGTCTCTGGGATGGATCACATTCTTTATCATTGATCCATGAGAGAAGTTGCTTCAAAATTTTTTTCCCCAAAGTTGCTATTGCTAACTATATATCCCTCCATCCTATTCTTCCCCATTTCCATTTGTTCTCTTCTACCTCTCATTTTATTGTGTCCCTCCTCAAAATTGGTTGTAACTTACTATCCTCTCCCACAATCTTCCCTCTCTTCTATCACCTACAACCACCCTTGCCTCTCCTGTTCCCTTTCTCCAATCCCTTTCCTGTCTTTTTCCTCTAAGGGAAGATAGATTTCCATATCCTATTGAGTGTGTATATTATTTCCCCTCTGGGTCACTTACAATAAGAAAGAAGGTTCCCTCATTCCACCTCACCTTCCCCTCCTTCCACTTCATTGCAAAAAACTTTTTCTTGCCTTTTTTTCATGAAATATCTTAGCCCATTTTACCTCTCCTTTCCTTTCTTCTAGTACATTCCTTTCTTGTCCATCAACTCCATCTTTATAATATACTATGACTGCATATTCTTCTCCCTCCTGTGCTTTGTGTGTATATATACATATATTAATATATATATGTGTGTGTGTATCTATGTATGTATATATATATGTATATATTCCTAATTGCTCTAATAAATGAGAAGTTTCATTCAATTTCCTCCTCAACATCATTAAATCCCTCATTTGCCTTTTCCATCCATGCTCTCTATGCTACACCTGAGTCCTGTATTTGAAGATCAAGCTTTCTGTTCAGCTGTAGTTGTTTCAAGAGGAAAGTTTGAAATGCCCTATTATATTGATTATCCATCTTTTCCACTGAAAAAAAAATAAATATGTTTGGTTTTGCTGGGTGATTGATTCTTGGTTGTAATTCAAGCTTTTTGCCTTCTGGAATATCATATTCCAACCCTATGAGTCCTTAATGTAGACACTGCTATATTCTCAACAATCTTGATTGTAGCTCCATGATAGTTGAATTGTTTCTTTCTGGCAGCTTGTAATATTTTTTCTTTTACTTGGGAGTTCTGGAATTTGGCTATAATATTCCTGGAGTTTTTCTTTTGGGATCTTATTCAGGAGGTGGATTCCCTCAATTTCTATTTTATTCTCTTCTTCTAGGATGTCAGGGCAATTTTCCTGGAGAATTTCTTGGAAAAAGAAGTCAAGGCTTTTTTCCTGGTCATAACTTTCAGGGAGCCAAATAATTTTTAAATTATCTCTTATGGATCTTTTTTCCAGGTCAGTTGTTTTATCAGTGAAATCTTTCACTTTTTTTTCCTGGTTTTCCATTTTCCAGTTTTGTTTACTTATTTCCTGATTTCTCACAGTCATCAATTTCCATTTGAAGGAGTTATTCTCCTCAGAGAGCTTTTTTATTTCCTTTCCATCTGGACAATTCTGCTTTTTAAGGAATTCTTCTCCTCATTGAACTTTCAGACCACTTTTTCCATTTCATCTAAACTGGTTTTTAATATGTTATTTCCTTGCCAAGCTGCTGATTTGGTTCATGATTTTCCTGCATCACTTTCATTTCTCTTCCCAATTTTTCCACTTGATTTTCAAAATCTTTTTGAGCTCTTTCATAGCTTGAGAACAATTCCTATATTCCTCAGAGGCTTTGGATACAGAAACTTTGACTTTGTCATCTTCTGAGTATGCATTTTGATTCTTCAGGGCACAAAAGTAATTGTCTATGGTCAGATTCTTTTTCTTCTATTGTTTTCTCACCTTTCCAGCCTAGAACCTGATTTTAACCCATTTTCCCAAACTTTTGAAGGGTTTTGGGTTGACCCCCGGGGACCTCACTTACTTCAAGGTCTTATGAGATACTCTGACTGCTCTCTTGAACACTCCGGGAATGATCACAAGCACTTCCCTCTGTCCTGGGTTTTTGAGGAAGATCTCTGCTCCACTATGGCACTGGACCCTGGATCTGAGTATGGGTTAAGAAATAGAGTCCTGTCCCAGGGATAGGGGAGAGATCTCAGCAGTCTCCCCCAACCCCCTTATCATTTGTGAGCTGAGTGCTCTGGAATCAATTGCTGGGTGATTCCACAGCTTTTTAGGATGGGCTTCATTTGGGCCTGTGCTAACCTGGACTCCATACTCACTGTGATGCAGAAGTATTCCTGCTGACTTTCCAAGTTGTCAGTGGTTATCCCTGAGCTAGCTGAGAGGTCTGGAAATTTTCCAGCTGCCATAGCCCAAACATCCACAGGGACACAGGTGCCTTGCAGGATGTTTCTGGAAGGCTGAAACTAGTTTGCTCTGATACAGCCTGGGCTGCACTGAGCCCTTTCCAACCCTGGTGAAACAGACCTTTCCTGTGAATCTTCCAAATTGTCTTGGGCCATAAAATTGTTTCTCTCAGTTTTTCTGTGGGTTCTTCCATTCTGGAATTTGGTTAGAGTCATAATTTTTAAGGGTTTTGGAGTGGTTTGGGGGAGAGTTTCTTAGAATTCATGCCTCCATTGCACCATCTTGGCTCTGCCCCCTTCTAGATGCTTTCTCCAATTTCTTTTTCTGAAATGGGGTTATTTAAATATTTTATTTCCTTTTCTGTTAACCTGGGTGGTTAATATTTTTGTGAATGTTCATTCATTATATTCAGGTTATCAAATTTATTTGCATACAGTTGGTCAAATAATTCCAAATTAGCTCTTTAATTTCCTCCTCATTGGTGGTTAGTTGACCCTTTTCATTTCTGATATGGTAATTTGGTTTTCTTTTTTCTTTTTTTTAATACAATTAACTATAAAGGTTTATTTAATTTATTGATTTTTTTTTCATAAAACCAACTTTTAGGGGCAGCTAGGTGGCATGGTGGATAAAGCATCAGCCCTGGAGTCAGGAGTACCTGGGTTCAAATCCGGTCTCAGATATTTAATAATTACCTAGCTGTGTGGCCTTGGGCAAGCCACTTAACCCCATTTGCCTTGTATAAACCTAAAAAAAATTTTTTAGTTTTATTTGCTAGATCAATAGTTTTGTTGCTTTCAATTTTATTATTGTCTTCTTTGATTTTCAGAATTTCTAATTTGATATCTAATTGGGAATTTTTAATTTAATTTTTCCTGTTTTTTAGCTGCATATCCAATTTATTAATCTCTTCTTTCTCTATTTTATTCATATTCACATTTAGAGATGTAAAATTCTTCACATTGATTAAAATTAGGCTATTTAATTTCAAATTTATTTTTGGTTTATCTTTCTATAGCCCTTTGCTACATGTAATTTTTATTATGTTGTAATCGCAGAATCATGCATTCAATATTTCTGTCATTCTGTATTTGATTGTAAGGTTTTTAGAACTTAGTACATAGTCTATTTTGTGATAGGTATCATGTATTGCAGAGAAAAAGGTATAATCCTTTTTAGAAAATTCAGTGTTCTCTAGATGTTTGTCATATCTAAATTTTCCATGATTCTATTCACCTTCTTAACTTTTTCATTTTTTGGTTAGATTTTTTTCTAATTCCAAGGAAGGGAAGTTCAGGTCTACTACTATTATGAATTTACTGTTTTTGTCTTCCAGTAATTTGTTTAGCTTATTCTCTAAGAATATGGTTGCTATACAACCATAGTACATATATGTTTAATGATCACATAACTCTCTTGTCTATAGTGAGTTTTAAGAATATGAAGTTTACTTCCTTATCCTTTTTAATGAGAGCAATTTTTCTTTTGCTTTGTGTGAGATCAAGATTGCTACCCTTGATTTTTTACTTCATCTGAACAATAGGGGATTCAGCTCCAACCTTTTCCTTTACTATGAATGTATCTTTCTGCTTTAAATGTGTTTCTTGTAAACAATCTGTTGTATTGTAGGATTCCAGTTTTTAATTCACTCTGTTATCTGGTTCTCTTACATGGGAGAGTTGATCCCATTTACATTCACATTTATGACTACTAACTCTTTACTACCCTTTTTCTCTCCTCCATTTATACTTTTCTTTATCCTTTCTCCCTATCCCTCCTCATGAATGTTTTGGTTCTGAATACCACCCCACCCATATCATTCTGACCACTCTCTTTTTCTTTTTAATCTTATTTTATTTTCCCCAGTTACATGCAAAAACAAGTTTCAACATTCACTTTTAAAACACTGAATTTCAAAATCTCTCCTTTCTTCCCATCCTAATCCCCCTCACTGAAAAAGCAAACTATTTGATATATGTAAAAAATGTGTAGCATTGAAAAACATTACCACAATAATGATGCTGAAAGAGTAAACATAACCCTCCAGAAAAAGAGAAACCTCTTGAAAAATACAGTAAAAATAATGTTATGTATCAATATTTCTTCAGATACCATCAACTCTGTCTTTGAGATGGATAGTATTCTTTATCATAAGTCCTTCAGAGTTATTTTGGGTAACAGCATTACTGAGAAAAGATAAATCATTCAGAACTGCTCATCCTACAACATTGTTGTTATATTGTACATAGTACATTTCCCAGTGCATCTGCTCATGTAAGTTTTTTTAACTGAGAGCATCCTGTTCATCATTTCTTATACCAGAATAGCGTTTTATCATAATCCCATATCATAATTTATTCAGTCATTCCACAACTGATGATCACCTCCTCAATCTTCAATTTTTTGCCACTACAAAAGAGTTGTTATAAATATACTTATACAAATAGGTCCTTTTCCTTCTTATTTTTCATCTCTTCTGGTATATAGACTTAGTATTGGCACTGCTAGGATAAGGGATATGCCTTTAGCCATAGTTGCAAATTGCTTTACAGAACTGTGATATAACTTCACAACTCCTCCAACAGAGCACTAACTCTCAGCCTTTTAAACATTGCCACCTTCTTTTTCTGTAATATTAGCAAATGCAATGGATATAAGATTGTACTTCAGAATTGTTCCAACCCCTTTGTCTCCTATCAATAGTGAGTGAGGGCATTTTTAAAATGAATTAAATAGATAGCATTGATAGCCTCATCTGAAAACTATTCATATCTTTTGATAATTTATCAATTGGCAAATAGATTTTATTTCTTGTAAATTTGACTCAGATATCTCTCTTTAAGAAATGAGATCTTAATGAGAGATATTTGTTTGATATGTATTCCCACATTTGCTATTGCTAACTGTATTTCCCTCCATCTTATTCCTCCCACCTTAATTTATTCTACTCTCTATCTTTACCCTGTTCCTCCTCAAAAGTATTTTGCATCTGACTAACCCCTCCCATAGTCTTCCTTTCCTTCTATCACTTCCTTCCTCCTTTCCTCAATCCCTTTTCCTTCCTACTTTCTTCTAGAGTAAACTAAAACTCTATATCCTATTAACTGTGCTTACCATTCCCAATTTCAATGAAAATAAATTCACTCACTCTCCCTCAAATCCTCTCTCTTCCACTCCACTGAAAAATACATTTTGCTTCTTTTTTGTGAAATAACTTACTCCATTCTACCCCACTTTGCCTTTTTCCCACTACATTCTTCTCTCTCACTCATAACCCCATATTTTTAGTATGTTATTTATTCCAGTTCAACTTTCACCTGTGCTTTCTTTCTAACTGACCTAATAAATGAGAGAGATCATATGAGTTATAATATTTGCATTTCATGGGGTTTTTGTTAATGCTTCATTTAAATCTTATATTTGAAGATCAAATTTTTGGTTCACTTCTGGGCATTTCATCAGGAAATCTTGAGAGTTCCCTATTTCACTGAATGGCTATCTTTTTCCCTGAAAGAATATGTTCAGTTTTGTTGGGTAGCTGATTCTTGATTGTAATTCAAGCTCTTTTGCCTTTTGGAATATAATAATCCAAGCCTTACGATCCCTTAATTTAGAAGCTGCTAAATTTTATGTTATACTGACTCCAAAAAAGTTTGAATTATTCCTTTTAGACTGCTTGAAATATTTTCTCCTTGACATGGGAGCTCTGAAGTTTGGCTATTACATTCTTGGATGCTTTCATTTTAGGATCTCTTTTAGAAAGTGATCAGTAGATTCTTTCCATTTCTATTTTACCCTTTGCTTCTAGAATATTAGGGCAGTTTTCCTTAATAACTTCTTGAAAGTTATCTTCAAGTTATTTTTTTCTTAATCCTAACATTCAAGTAGTCTTATAATTTTCAAATTATTCTGGGATTTTTTCCAGGTCACTTGTTTTTCCAATGAGATAGTTCACATTTTCTTATTTTTTTTCATTCTTTTGGTTTTGTTTTTATGATTTCTTGACTTCTCATAAAGTCAGCATTTGTTCCATTCCATAATTTAAAGATTTTGGTTTTTCAGTGAGTTTTTGTATCTCTTTTTAATTTGCCCATTTCTGCTTTTTAAGGCATTCTTCTCCTCATTGACTTGTTGGACCTCTTTTTCCATTTGCCCCATTCTTGTTTTTAAGATGTTATTTTCTTCAGTTTTTCTTGTATCTCCTTTGCCAAATTGCTGACTCAGTATTATTTCCCCTCTCATTTCTCTTTTTAATTTTTCCTCTATTTCCCTTACTTGATTTTTAAAGTCCTTTTTAGAACTCTTCCATGGCCTGAGATGAATTCATATTTTTCTTGGAGAATTTGGATATAGGCTTTTGGATATTTTGACCTTGTTATCTTCTTATAAAGGTTTGTTTTGATCTTCCCTATGACCATAGTAACTATCTTTAGTCAGATTTGTTTCTCGTGTTATTTGTTCATTTCCCCAGCCTTTGGCTTGATTTTTAACTCTTTATTCGGGTAGAGGACAACTGTCCCATATTTTTGAGGGTTTTGGCAGCTGTTTCAGATATTTCTGGGGAAAACTGCAAGTTTTCCCTTTTTTCCAAGGTCTTATGAGTGATTATGACTATGATTATGACTGTCCTCTGGGATCTGGTCTGTAGTTGACTACTGACGTACAATATCAACATTTGTGAAATTCCTGTATAGAAAGGGGTTCCTGATGCCCTTCTGGGTCCTGAGAAACTCCTTAGAAATATAACTTTGGCTGGGCACCTTTGGGTCTGAAGGCAGTCTGATAGGACCCAAGTGTTTGACCCTGGGGGTCACAGATATACCATAAAGTTGTCTAAAGATTTACAAAGCACCCTTCTTAGCTAATTATCTTGCTGTATCTGTTAAATTCCAGGACTGCCTCCCCCTTCCCCAGATGCAGCTGGAACCATAAGATAATAACACTCCCTCAAACCCATGGGAAGCCCATGAATATGTGACTCCCTCCATCTCAGAAAATATGTTCAAACATTACACAAGGACCCTGACCCTTTCCCACTCCTATCTATATGGAACCCTATGTTTATATATGTTTATGACTGCTGTCTTTGCTTCTGTATCCTGCTGGCTCTCAGTACCACCCCCCACCCCCCCAACACTATAAAAACCCTAACCCTTGAAAACCCAGGTACTGTCTGATTTGGGTACTCTTCATTCCCAGGCAGTCGCTGGGAAATAAAGATCTCCAAATTTATCAAATTCTGGTCTCCCTCTCATGTCTCACTCTTTGGGTTCAGCACCACAAGCACTCCTTTTTGCCCTGAAACTGTGAAAAGAGTCCCTGATCCATTAGAGGAGTAAGCTCTATTGTGCCACTGTTCCTTTTCTTCCTGGAACTGTTACCCAGATATGACAATGGGAAAAGCAACAGTTCTGCCTTGGTAATATTAAAGAAACTGTCTAATCTCCTTCCAACCACTTATCACTGATGGGCTGAAAGCTTTGGAAACCTGCTGCTGCTGCTGATGATTCAGTGATTCTGGGGGCCTATTCCTGGTCTGCTGGGTTTGGGTCTGTACTGCTGAGGCCTGCACTAGACTTGTGTTTCAGTCTCACTGGTGGGGAAGACTTTTCCTGCTGACCTTCCAAATTGTCCTTGGCAATCACTGGGCTAAGATATCTTCTAGACACCACTGCTGCTGCTACTGACCAGGTGCCCCAATGTTTTTTCTGGCTTCCTGGGGCCAGTTCACTCCATTACCCAGGCTACTTTGCACTTCTCTCTCACCCTGGTACAGTGGACCCATCCCCCTTGATCTTCCAAGTTGTCTTGGGTTGTAAAATTCCTTCACTCTGTCTTTTTTGTGGGTTCTTCCACTCTAAATTTTGGTATTTGGAGTGGTTTGGGGAGACATTGGGTAATTCCCTGTCTTTACTCCACTATCTTCACTCTGCCTTCCCTCTCCCCTTTTCTTTCCCATTTTACTTTTACTTTTCCTCTCCTTTCCTTCCCTCCCTTCTATCAGTCCCTCCTTCCCATCTCCCCTTTCCACTTACAATGACTGAAGGGTAGGATAAATTTCTAAATCCAACTGAGTTTTTGTGCCTGAAATGATGAAAGTAATAGATGATTCTTGTTAAATATTTTGACATTTCCAGCCATTTTATTTAAAGTTCTTACATCAAACAATCCTCATCCCCTCCCTTATTTCCTCTCTTGTAATAGACCTTTTGTGCTTCTTAATGTGATATAACTTATTCCATTCTTTCTCACCCTTCCTCTCATCCCTTTTTAATGCCTTATTTTTAAAAAAAAAATCTTCCCATCAAAATCAACTTATGTCCATAGCTTTTGTCTATGTATATTCCCTCCAATAAAGATACAGTTATCAAGACTTATGAGAATCACCCTCCAATGTAGGGATGCAATCAATTTAATGTTTTTCTGAATAGCATTCTTTTTCTCTTCCTTATTTATCTTTTGCATATCTTTTAAATCCCCTGTTTAAAAATCAGGTTTTCTGTTTGACTTTTTTTTTTAATCAGGAAAATTTGAAAGTCATCTATTTTGTTAAATGTCCATTTTGTCCCCTGAAAGAGTGTGCTGAATTTTGTTGAGTAGTTGATTCTTCATTGTAATTGAAGGCCATTTACCTTTTGGAATATCATGTTCCATGTCATTCTATGCTTTAATATTGATATTTCCAAGTCAAGTATCATCCTGACTGTGGCCCCTTGGAATTTGAATTACTTCTTTCTGGCTGTCTGCAGGATTTTCTCCTTGATCTGATAATTCTGGAATTTGGCTACAAAATTCCTTAGTATTTTCATTTTGGGATCTCTTTTAACATTCTTCCAATGACTATTTTACCCTCTATTTATAGGATGTCAGTGCAGTTTTCCTTGGTGATTTATTGAAAGATGCTCTCAGTTTCTTTTTGATTATGGTTTTCAGGTAGTCTAGTAATTCTTAAATGAGATCTTCTGTATCTATTTCCCAAATCATTTGTTTTTCCAGTGAGGTACTTTATATTTTCTTCTATTTTTTTCATTTTTAAAATTTCTCTTAACTGTTTCTTGATGTCTCATAGAGTCATTAGCTTCTACTTGCCCCAGTCTATTCTTTTTATTTTAGGTTTTTTCCCAAGGCAATGGGGTTAAGTGGCTTGCCCAAGGCCACACATCTAGGTAATTATTAAGTGTCTGAGGTCGGATTTTAACTCAGGTATTCCTGACTCCAGGGCTGGTCATCTTATCCACTGTACCACCTAGCCACCCCCATCCCCAGTCTATTCTTCAAGGAAATATTCACCTCAGTTAACTTTTGCATCGTCTTAGCTGTTATTTTTTCCATTTTTTGTATCTGCCCAATTGAATTTCTAAAGGATTTATTTTCTCCAGTTCATTTCTGTGCTTACTTTTTCAAAATGTGAAATTTTTTCCATTTATTTTCCCAATTCTTACTCGATCTTAAAATCTTTTCTGAGCTCTTCCAAGAAGTTCTTTTGGGGGCTGCAGACTAATTCATAGTCCCTTCTCCAGCTTCATATGCATTTCTATTTCTGCCAAATTATTCTGAAGTGGTGTTTTTCTCATTCTCATCTCCAAGGTAACTTTTTTTATAACCCTTACTTTTCTATGACTTTTCTTCTTCATTCTGAGTTTTGTTGCTGGATACTACCACAATTTTCTTATTTTGAGGGAGATGGTCTCTACTTCCTTCATTGAGAATACTAGAGGCTTATTTATTGGGTTGGGCTATCTGAGAACATCAATGACTTGCTCACTGTGATGGGCCATTCAACTCATTCATGCTGACTAACAAGGGATCTGTAGTTCCTGTGTTGGAACCCTCCCAACTGTTACACTGTGATGTTGGTCTGCTGAGATGAGATTACAGGGGCCTCTGCTGCAGATCACACCTATAATTGATAACCTCTGGCTAGTCCCCTCCATACCCAAACACAATCAAACTGAGTGTCAATTCCCTCCTCTGGGCACACTCTCACTCAATTCAAGACAGAGTTTGAAGGAAAATGCTCCAGTCTATTCTTTTGTGGATTCTATCTGCAGAATTTGTTCAGAGACTTAATTAATGTTATTTCTGGGGGGGGGGGGGACCCAGGAGAGCTTTAAAAAATTCCTGGTTTCTCTTCAACAGCTTGGCTCTACCTTCTTCCCCCTTCCACATGCTCTGATAGATTTCTTAATATTGAACCAGTTCTGCATCCTTGACATTAATCCTACCTGATCATAATATATGATTCTTGTTAAATATTTTGAAATTTCCAACCATTTTATTTAAAATTCTTATATCAATTTTCATTAAGCAAACTGGTCTAGAGTTTACTTTCTTTGTTTTTCTTCATTATATTTCAAGTATCAACACCATATTTAGAATGTTAATGGAACAGTGGAAATCCATCTTTGTCTATTTTTCCAAAACAGTTTATATAGTAATGGAATAAACTGTTGTTTAAGTATTTGATAGAAAACACTTGTGAAAGCCTGATCCTAAAGTTATTTTGGGAGGGGGAGTCCATTGGTAATTCAAGTTCTTTTTTCAAAGATAGAATTATTTCTTCTTGTTAATCTGGGCAATTTATATTTTTGTAAATATTCATTCATTTCAATTATATTGTTGCAATTATTGGCATATAATTGGAGATAATAGCTCCAAATGATTGCTTTAATTTTATCTTCTTTGGTAATGCATTAACTGTTTTCATTTTTGATAGTGGAAATAGTTTTCTTTTTTAAATCAAGTTAAGCAATGGGTTATCTTTTAAATTACAGTTTACATAAAACCAGTTGCTGTTTTCATTTATTAGTTCAATAATTTTTGCTTTTGATTTTATTAATGTCCTCCTTGAAACTTCTGGTGAAGATGGCAGAGAGAAGCTAGGCATTGTTTTAAGCTCTCCTGACTTTTCCTCAGAACTGACAAGAATAAAAACTTTCAACAGATTTTGGATTGACAGAACCCACAAAAGAACTTAGTAGAACATTTTCCATGAATATCTATCATAAGAGGAGCATGGACTTACCCGGGTAAGAGAGAAGAGACCCAGCATACAGACCACAGGGTGAGGCAGGAGAACCTGAGAACCTCATTGTGGGAGTACAAGTCTTTGTGGTTTGTGCAGTGAACTTACTTGAAAAACTCTAGTACAGCTGCTTAGAACATTCATTTGGCTATGGTGACTAGTCTGGATGGCTTGTGAGACCCTGGTCTTCCCAGAGGAGTATCTTGTATTCCTGCAGAGAACCTCTAGCATTTCCAACCCTGATGGCCTTGTCCAGGGATTGGGTTTCAATGAGTACAGCCTAGATCCAGTCCCAGGCATAGGGAGTGGACAGTTGACATCCCCACCACAGACAACACAAAGAAAAAGTCTGGTGTTCCTTATTGGTTGATCCACTAAGCAACACTCTGAAGTTCCCAACTCCAGTAAGCAAGACCTCAAGGTTTCTCAATACCAAAGAGAACAAATCCTTCCTCAACACAAGACCCTAGGAATATATAAATCCCAAAATGCAAAAAGATCAGCACAAAGTGGGTTCTATTGAATATTATTTTGGAGATAAGGATACAGGCTCAGAAAAGGACACAAGACCACTATATTATAAAGCTTCAGAGGAGAATATGAATTGGTCTTTAATCCAGAAAGACTTCTTAGAAAATAGCAGTAAGGAGTTTAAAAATCAAATGGAAAGACAAGAATTAGAGCACATTATAAACTACAAAATGAATGATTTTGACTATAATAAATTAAAAAGATTTTTGTAATAATATAATCAATGCTGACAAAATTAGAGGGAAAAAAAGAAAAAAAAAGGAAGCTGAGAAACAATCTTTACAACCAGGAATTCTGATAAAGGTCTCATTTCTAAAATACATAGAGAACTACATCAAATTTACAAGATAACAAGTTATTCCCCACTTGGTAAATGGTCAAAGGATATGAACAAACAGTATTCAAATGAAGACATTAAATATATATATATATGAAATCATATGAAAAATGCTCCAAATCATTATTGATTAGAGAAATATAAATTCAAACAACTATAAGGTATCACCCTACACCTATCAGATTGCTAAGATGAGAAAAAGGGAAAATGATAAATGTTAGAGAGGTTGTGGGAGGATTAGGACATTGATGTATTGCTGTTGGAGTTGTGAGCTGATCCAACCATTCTGGAGAGCAATTTGGAACTATGCCCAAAGAGCAATAAAATTGCTCCTTTGGGGCGGCTAGGTGGTGTAGTGGATAAAGCACTGGCCTTGGAGTCAGGAGTACCTGGGTTCAAATCCAGTCTCAGACACTTAATAAATTACCTAGCTGTGTGGCCTTGGGCAAGCCACTTAACCCCATTTGCCTTGCAAAAACCTAAAAAAAAAAATTGCTCCTTCTCTTTGACCCAGCAATTCCAATTCTAGGCCTCTATCCAGAAGAAATCATAAAAAATAGAAAAACTTCCTCATGTTCCAAAAAACTCATAGCAGTTCTTTTTGTAGTAGCAAAGAATTGGAAATTGGGAATGGCTAAACAAGTTATGGTGGATGAATACTATTGAATATTGTTGTTCTAAAAGAAACCATAAATAGTTGGACTCTAGATAAGCATAGAGTGACTTACAAGATCTGATGCTGAGAGAAAGGAGAAGAGTCAAGAGAACAATGTGCACATCAATAACATTATAATATGAACAACCTTGGTGGAAACAACTCCTCTGGACAGTCCAGAGAACTAGGACAACTATATTTGACTGCTTATGGATTGTATTTCTCCAATCAGAGGAAGAAAAACAAAATAAAATAAAACACACAGGAAAAAAACCCAACCCTTCCAAATCTGATGAACACTGTAAAAAATATCTCTTATATATCTGTTTCCCTTAATCCTAATTCCTCATGCCAAAAATTACTGATTTGTAAATATGTTTAACAAAATATGTATGTAAAATGCTAGCCTGACTGTTCTCTTGCTGAGAGGAGGGGGGTGGGACGGGAAGGCAGTGGGAAATTTTATAACTTGGAAATATGCATGTACAAATGGATGAAAATAAATAAATAAATTTTAAAAAATCAAATGGAAGAGTTGAAAAAAGAAATGCAAGAGAAAATTTGCATCTTGCAACAAAAAAATTACAGAAAACAAATCCTTCGAAAATGCAAATGGACAAATGCAAATAAAACAATTCCCTCAAAAACACAATTGAGTAAATGGAAAAAATAACTCCTTTAAAAATAAAGTTGAATAAATGTAAAAGAAGATTTAAAATTAAATGAAGAAAATACCTCCCTAAAATAGATTGGGATTAGTGAAAGCTAATGATTTCATTAGATACCAAGATCTATTAAACAAAAGCAAAAATAAAGAAGAAAATATAAAATATCTCATTGATAAAATAATTAATCTGGAAAATAGATCCAGGAGAGACAATTTAAGAATCACAGGAACACTCGAAAACCTTGACCAAAAACAAAATCGTTAGAGAGAGCTGCCCTGATATCTGAATCCAGAGGGCAAAATAGTCATTGAAAGAGTCCATTGATCACCTCCTGAATAGGAGCCCAAAATGAAAACCCCAAGGAATATTGTGACCAAACTCTAGAATTATCAGATCAAGGAGAAATTCCTGCAGGAGATCAGAAAGAAGAAATTCATATGCTATGGAATCACAGTCAAGATTACACAGGACCTGACTGCAATGACATTAAAGAATGGAAAGGTTTGCAATATGATATTCCAGAGAGCAAGGGAGCTTGGATTACAATCAAGAACCAGCTAGCCAGCAAAACTGAGCTTTCTCTTTCAGAGGAAAAGATGAACATTTAATGAAATAGGTGACTTTCAAACTTTCCTAATGAAAAGATCAAAATTGAACAGAAAATTTGATCTTCAAACAGGATATTCAAGACATACATGAAAAGCTAGAAAGAGGAAAAGAAAAAGACTGCTATCTAATAAGATTAAATTAGTTACATCCTTACTTGGTAGGAAGTCTTATAACTTTTCAAAACTGTAATTCTATTATAAGGAATATACTTAGGCTACAGGTATGGACATTCATGGTATGGTCATGACTTTGAGGGAAGGTTATGAAAAAATTAGTGCATTAAAAAAGTGGGGAGAATGTAAAGAGATGGTGGAAAGAGGAGGTAGAATGGGGTAAATTATATCACATCAAGAGGTTTCTATCACAATAGAGGGGAAGAAGGAAAAAGATGAGAACCCCTTGAATTTTAATCTCATAGCAATCAAACTTCCAAAGAATTACTTTAGTGAGCAAGAAAAAATAGTAACTAAAATCATATGAAGGAACAAAAGGTCAAGAATATCAAGGGAATTGATGGGAAAAAATGTAAAGGAAGGCCTCTTACCAGATCTAAAATTATATTATAAAGCATCAGTCAACACAATTTTTTAGTATTGGCTAAGTGGCAGATCAGGGGAATAGATTAGGTGCAAAAGAAATAGCAGTAAATGACTACAGTAATCTACTGTTTGATAAACCCAAAGATTCCCACTTCTGGGATAAAAATTCACTCTGATAAAAATTGCTGGGAAAACTGGAAGATAATATTACAGAAAATAGGCACAGATCAATAACTCACACCCTATACTAAGATAAGGTCAAAATGGATGCAAGATTTAGACATAAAAGGTTTTAATAATTAGGAGAATATGGAAGAGTTTACCTATCAGATACATAGAAAGGGGAGCAGTTTATGAGCAAAGATGAGCTGGAGAATATTATGAAAAATAAACTGTATAATTTTGATTACATTAAATTATAAAGTTTTTGCACAATCAAAACCACTGCAACCAATATTAAAAGGAATGTAGTAAACTCAGAAACAGTTTTTACCACTAATGTTTCTCACAAAGGAATTATTTCTAAAATATATCAAATCTGTAAAACAAGTCATTCCCAATTGATAAATTTTCAAAGGATATGGAAAGAAAATTCTCTGACAAAGAAATCAAAGTTATCTTTAGTCATATGAAAAATTGCTCTAAATCATTATTGATTAGAGAAATACAAATTAAAGCATCTCTGAGGTACCACCTCACACCTTTCAGATTGGTTAATATGACTAGGACCAATTTTGGAGGGGATGTGGGAAATTTGGGACATTAATGCATTGTTGATGAAGTTGTGAATTGATCTAACCTTTCTGGAGAGCAGTTTGGAATTATGCCCTAAAGGCAGTAAATATATATATATATATATATATATATATATATTATGCCCTAAAGGCAGTAAATATATATATATATATATATATATATATATATATATATATATATATATATATATATATATATATATATATATATATATATATATATCCTTTCATCCAGCAATACCATTGCTGGGTCTGTATCCTGAAGAGATCAAGAAAAAGAATAAAAATCCCACATGTACAAAAATATTTATAGCAACTGTTTTTGTAGTGGCAAGAAATTGGAAATTGAGGGCATGTCCACCAATTGGGGGATGGCTGAACAAATTGTCATATATGTATGTGATAGAACACTATTGTTATAAGAAATCTTGAGGAAGCAATTTCAGAAAAACCTGGAAAACCTTGCATGAATTGATGCTGAGTGAAATGACCAGAACCAGAAGAACATTATGTACATTAACAACAACATATGGTGGTATCATTACACAGTACAGTAATCAAAAACAATTTTAATAGACTTGTGATAGAAAATACTGTACTTATCCAGAGAAGAAACTGTAGAACTGAAATGAAGATCAAAGCTTATTATCTTCAATTTTTAAAAGTTGTCTTATGAATTATCCCAATTTTTTTCTCTCTGTTTTCTTTATCCTAGTTGGATTTGATTTTTCTTTCACAGCATGATCAGTATGGATCTATATTTAACATGGTTAAAAACATAAAGCCTATATCAGATTCCTTTCAGTCAGTGGGAAGGGGGAGGAAAGGGAGGGAGGAAGAAAATTGTAAAAATCATAACCTTGCCAAAAGAAATGATTGGTAAAAACTATCATTGCTTGTATTTGGAAAAATAAATAAATAAAATCTTTTTAAAAATCTCTAATTTTCAGGTTTTCCATTTTGATGTTTAATTAGGGATTTTTAACTCATTCTTGTTTCATTTTTTAGATTTCATGCCTAGTTCATTGCTCTGTTTTTTTCTTTTTTATTGATGCACTCATTAATGAATTTTTCCCTAAGAACTGTTCTGGTTGCATCTCACAAAGATTGCTATGTTATCTTATTGTAATTTTCTTCAATGAAGTTATTGATTTTTGCTATTGTTATTGATTGTTCTTTGACCCATTCATTCCTTAGGATTAGGTTTTTTAAAATTTTCAAATAATTTTAAATTTTTTCCACAAATTTTATTAAATATAGTTTTTCTTGCATTGAGATTTGAAAAAGGATGCATTAGTATTACTGTTTTGTATATATATATTCAGGAGGTTTTTATATCCTAATATAAAGGAAATAATATTTGTAAAAATCCCTTTGTAAATCATAAAACATTAACTAAATTCTAACTTGTATTATTATTATTATTGACAGTAGAAGAAACTAGGAGATTTAGAGAAGTTCCTACTGGAGGAGATAATTGTAGAATATAATGTATTGAATTGGCCCTCATTGAATCATATCAATGCCCATTCGATGATGCCCCACCACTATCATCACCAAAGGCATTCTAGAGAATCAGTGAAGTCCACATTTCATAATAATAGTTTTATTAATCTTATCATTCAGAAATGATTTTAAAGTCTAAGGACCACTAAAGATCCTTAGTGAGACCTATAATAGACATAAATCTTGACGGCATTCAAATTCGGACCTTTAATAGCCCACAAACAAAGATCTTTCAAATAAATTATTTTAAATAGAATTTCATTAAACTTTGCATTTTTATCACTTATACTTTCCCCATATATACCTTTTTATCCTTTTCAAGAGAGTCATCCATTTTATTTATTTTTAATATTTTATTTTGTACAATTATATGTTACAAAAATTTTTAACTTTCTTCTGCAGCTTTGTGCTACAAATCTTATTCTTCTATCCCCAAGTCCTTTACCTGAAATGGTAGGCAATCTAGATAAAGTATATACAGTACAATCATATAAAACATTTATATATTTTTCATTTTTACGAAAAGCCTCAAACAACAATAAAAAATTAGTATGCTCCAGTTTATACTTAGACAATATCGATTCTTTCTCTGGAGGCAAATTGTATGTTTCATCTTGAGTCTTTCGGGATTGTCTTGGTTCAGTGTATTGCTGAGACTAGTTCTATGTCATTCAAACTTCTTCATAGTACAATATTACAGGTTTCATGTATAATTTCCTCATGGTTCTACTCACTTAACTTTGCTTTAGTTCATATGTGTCTTTCCAAGTGTTTCTAAAAGCATCTTACCTATCCTTTTTTTTATATATATATTTTTGCAAGGCAAATGGGGTTAAGTGGCTTGCCCAAGGCCACACAGCTAGGTAATTATTAAGTGTTTGAGACTGGATTTGAACCCAGGTACTCCTGACTCCAGGGCCAGTGCTTTATCCACTGTGCCACCTAGCCGCCCCCAACCTATCCTTTTTTTTAAAAAAAGAGCACAATAGTATTCCATTGTAATAAAAAATAGTTTCATTATTTCTCAATTTATGAGCATTTCCTTTAATTTTCAAATCTTTGCCACCACAAAAAGAGGTGATATATACTTATATATTATACAAATTAATACTTTCCCCTTATTTTGATCTCTTTGGTATACAGACTTAGCAGTGGAATTGTAGAATATTTGCAGTTTTATAGCTTTTTGGACATAGTACCAAATTGCTCTCCAGAATGGAGTTCACAAATTCACCAACAGTATATTAGTGTCACTGTTTTCCCACATTAATGACAACATTTATAATTTTTTTCATATTAATCAAGCAGAGTCATTCATTTTGTCACAGAATATTTTTAAAAGACAAAGAAAATCTTTAGCTAAATCAATCACTATATTAAAAAAAATCTGACATTATAAATAATGCTCATAGTCATGGTTCCCACAAAAGACACAATTAATGTCAGAGTGATTGTGGGCATCTGTGAGCTATAACATTAGGAATAGGCATACACAGTATAGTTCTAGAACTAGAAGTAGTAGTTGTGTCAGTGTGGATCCAACTTGGAAATATGTGAATGTTGAGTTAGGGATATAACCAGGAAGGGATACTCCAATAGGATTTTGGAGTCATAGACCTTGAGTTGGAGTGAATTTCACAGGACAACAGGTATAGCCCTCTCTTTTTTTACAAGTAAGGAAACTGAGGACCCCCGGGGTCTCCCAAGTGCTCCAAATGTTAGCAATATGTCCAAAGGGACAGAAGTGGTGAACATCAGGGATGAGGTTGGAACTCATGTTCTCTGAGGCCAGATAAGAGAATATTTTCCAGAATTAGAACGATTATCAACTGTTTGGAGACAGAGCAAATCATTTCACCTTTGGGGGCCTCAGTTCCCTTATCTGTAAAAGTATATGTTAGGACTTAAGGATCTCTTGGGTCCTTTCAATTCAATTGAACAAATATTAATTAAGTATGTACCAAGTACAAAAAATTCATTGGAGAAGAGAATGACAAGTCACTCTAGTAACTTTGTCAAGAAAACTCCATGATCCTTGGTATGCTATGATCTACAGGATCCAAAAGTTGGACAACTGACTAACTGACCAACTGACTAACAACTTCAAGTTGAAAGCACTGTGCTCACTATAGTCTGTTTTATGACCTAGGCTTAAGTCCTAGAGTTACAGTTTTTAGATATCTGTCCATAGACACTGCTTAACTTTTCAACAATTCAATTTCCTCATCTTCAAAAAGAGCAACTAATAATGTTTATATTTCCTGCTTCTAGGCTTCTTGTGAGGAAGTGCTTGGTGAAACTAATTTTGAATGCTAAAGCTCATGATAACGATATTACAATGATTATGAACAGTGGTAATAGTATGACTATTATATTTTGTCTCTTTAGTTGCATCCCTTTTTCTACTTCCTAATCTCAGACATCTTCCTCAAGGCCTCAAACAACAACAAAGGACCACCTTGGGTCACCTTTGCTCTTCTTTAGTCTTTAAAGTCTCTTGATTGAGTTACTCACTTCCTGGTTTTAACTATGTCATCTATATGTGGAATTCTCAAATCTAGGTCTCCAATCTTGAACTCCACTTGAAATCCAGGACATGTCTATTTGCCTAAGAATTGTACTTCTTGAATGTTCTGCTATAGTTTCTAGCTAAATTTTTTATGTCCTTTTCCCAAACTGTCTCCCTTTCCCTATCAAATAGAATTTACAGAACCCTTGGATGTTCACAAAATGACTGTATATGAAGGATCACATTTGATACTCTATTAAAAGAGTGAAAGATATATAGCTAATTTCTATCGATGAAACTGCATTTCATCCCAGTAATCTACAGAATCATACTGAATTCTTAAATGCTCATCTCATGTTCCTACACCCGACCTTTCACAAAACAATAATTTCTTGCTTAGAAACATCTCTCAGATTTTTCTACTCTTCTATATTCTCAGTGGTTATGCCTCAGTTCAGGCCTTCATTACCTCATAAACTGATTCCTGGAATAACTAATTAAGTGGACTTACTGCCTCCATCACCTCGCTACTTCAAACTATCCTGTAATCAATTTTCAAAGAAAAAATTTTAAACACTTTTATCCAATAATTTCTCCTTATTAAGAGCATGAAGGAGCTCATTACTTCCTTCTGCAGAATTTCAAACCCCTCACCTTATCTCTAAAAGATCTTTTCAATCTGTCCCTGCCCTATGCAAACAACTTTATTTGCTCTCCAAACCTTTTTTTGTTCTAAATAAACCCCACCCCTTCACTGTCTCCAGTACAGGCCAATCTCGTTCCTACTTCCATCATTGCTCATAGAGTTCCCTCAAACTGGGAAAACATTTTTCGCTCATTTTTATCTACACTGTAAAGGTCATGTCACATTCTCCTTATAGAACTTCATGAGGTCATCAGTATTTACTCAAATACTGGTTTTCTTCTCTTGACTAGAACTTATAATTTCCCTATAATCAATAACACAAAGTTCATCAATTATCTTCCCTATTGGTGTTATGTCTGGTAATTTTATCTTTTTAATCATTCCAATTTTAGACCTGGAAGGTAATTTAGAGTAGTAGTATAAGTAATTGGAAAGAGGAAAAAAAATGAACAAATAAACAAACAAAACAACTGAATCAGAAAAGATCTGAGTTAAAAGTCCTGCTGTATCTGTGGGGTTTTCTGAGGATCAGGTAAAACAATGGTAATGTCCAATTTACATATTAAGAAACCAAGGCCCAGGGATACTTCAATTGACTTGTTTGACAATACACAGTTTGAGCAGGGTCATGTTTTATATTTTTACATAAACCCCCAAATTTCAATTTTTATTTCATAAGAATTTATTAAGCCCTGTATGTGCATAGACAGAGCCACTAAACTGTGGTAGAAAAAAAGACAACTTCGCGGTCAGGAAGACCAGGATTTTCTTGATTCTTAATGGGAAATAATTTGAAATAATAATTTAGTTGATGTTACCTCCATGCTGAGAATGAGGATCCCCTTCAGGTTTACTGAGGTAGAGTTTGCTGTTGTCTTACTAGATTTCCTGTCCTGAACTGTGCCCCCCCCCCCATTTTGCCCCACAGAGGCAGACACTTCTTGCTATCTTCCAGTATCTTGGGGTTAAAAAATTGTTTCAACCTGTCTTTTTTGCTGGTTCTGCTGTTCCAGGAGAATTTTGAGGCACTCTTTTATGGGTGTTTGAGAGTGACTGTCCCTATACTGACAAAATCATGCATCTGAAGTCCTATTTGCTCCTTCTCTCCAAATGTTGGAGGTCTTGTTTTATCTTCTGGGGTCACAAAGAAAATCACAAAGTCATTTCTACACTCAAGGAACATCTAATTCTTCAGATAGAAAAACAGTGGTCATAGAATTGACTCTCAATAAGCACTGTATACAAGAATAAATAAAGATGGGCTCCTTTCTTGTCTTTTTTTTTTTTTGGTTTGTTTTGTTTTTGAAAGGCAATGGGGTTAAGTGACTTGCCCAAAGTCACACAGCTAGGTAATTATTTAAGTTTCTGAGGCTGAGATTTGAACTCAGGTCTTCCTCACTCCAGGGCCAGTGCTCTATCCATTGTGCCACACAGCTGCCCTGCGGGGCTCCTTTCTTCAAAACTATTTGTTATTGGTCAGTAGACAAAGTGTACAGCTTGCATCTATGATTATTATCTTCTCCATCCCTTGATTCAAGGTTATTGAGTTATATAGATTTAGAATGGGAAGGGAACTGAGAGGTTTTTTTAACCCAACCCCATTATCTGAGCAAGGCACAAGACAGGGAGGTTGATGTGCAGAACAATAGAAAGAAACCAGGCTAGAAAAACAATAAACTGGCTGTGCTAGAAAAGCAATAAGTTGGCTCCAGAGTTGGGAAGTTTGATATTGCCAATCTTGGGAGAAGAGAAGGGATTAAAGGGCTTTTATTAGAAGGAGATATAAAATCAATTGAGATGATAGATTAAATGATTTTTCCAAGGTCACTCAACTATTAAATGTCTGAGATAGGATTTGAACACCTTTCTCCACCTATTTCATCCTTAGTATTCTCTCTTGGCTCAGTGGATAGAGCTCCAGCCTTGGAGTCAGGAAGACCTGAGTTCAAATTTGACCTCTTTCACTTGACATTTGCTAGTTTTATGTCCATAGGCAAGTCACTTAACCCTAATTGTCTCACATACAGTCATTTTCAACCTGATCTATATATGACCCAGATGATTCCAAAGGAGAAAATAAGGCAGGTGACTTATCACAGCCCCTCTTGTTCAAATACAATTCACGTGCATGTCATGGCATCACCTCCCTTCCTTGAGAATGAAGGATAAACAATAACTGAGCAATCTAGCTTCCAGTTAGTCAGATCATAAACTGTATTGTACAAAAGTAATTTGTATAGACATGTGAATTACCATCTGAGGAAGGCAGAAATCAACATATGAAATGCTCATAGAAAATTACTGGGTTTAGGGGCAGCCAGGTAGTGCAGTGGATAGAGCACTGGCTCTAGAGTCAGGAAGACCAGAGTTCAAATCCAGCCTCAGACATTTAGTTATTGCCTAGCTGTGTGACCTTGGGCAAGCCACTTAACCCCATCACCTTAAATAAAAAAGAAAAAAATTTTTAAAAAAAAGAAAATTACTGAGTTTATAGGCAAGTATATGGATAGATAGATATAGATAGATATAGATTTAGATAGAAATGATATAGATATAGATATAGATATGTAGATATATGATGTACTATGGTACTTCCCACATAGAGGGAGAACAGGGAACTGATCTGAACAAAAGGAGTCTGAATAGATTTCCTTGAAATGAATTTTGGCACAATTTGGAAAGAATTACTGAGGGGGAAAGTTGAACTATAAGGAGCTTGGTTTCTTATCTTTCAGCCTTTTTGAAAGACTTAGAGTCAAGAGAAAGTAAGTGAAAGAGGGAGAGGGAAAGAAGGAAACAAAGAGTGGGTTTATCTTGGTGCTAAAGTGAAGGATGATCAAATCAACATTTATAAAGTTCTTTGAATGTGATGAAACATTTTTTCACAACCAACTTGTGAGATAGAAAATGCAAATATCCTCATCAGTGATTGACTCAGGGTTACACAGCTACTAGGTGTTAGAGAATCTTATGAGCAGATGATTAATCAGGACAAAACAGGAGGGGCTAAAACATTTCTGTCTAATTTCGTTGTCATTTTTTATTTTATATTTCCCTGGTTAAAACAAGTTTTAAGATTCATTTTTAAAACTTTGAGATCCAAATTCTCTCCCTTCTTTCCATTCAAGGCCCCTCATTGAGAAAGTAATGTTATTTGGTATTGGTTTAAAATATGTAGTCATACAAAACTTGCAACTAGGTGGCACAATGGATTGAGCACTGACCTTTGAGTCAGGAGGACAGGAGTTTGAATCTGGCCTCAGATTCTTGACACCAATTAACTGTGCAACTTTGGGCAAGTCACTTGATCCTGATGGCCTCGCATCCAGAGACATCTCCAGTTATCTGATTCATATCTGGCCACTGGATCCAGACAATACTAGAGAGGAAAATGAGGTTGATGATTTAACACAGCACCCAGCCCCCACACACACACACACTCAAATTCAATTCATGTGCTGTCATAGCCTGGTCAATGAAGGACAAATATTATTATCATTATAATAGTCATACTATGTAAGAAAACATATATACCCCCACCCAAAAGAAACACCAAGATAAATAAAGAAAAAAATATATTTCAGTCATCATTCAGTCTGAGGTTTAATAGCATTCTTCATCATAAGTCCTTCAGAGTTATCTTGGGTCACTATTTTGTTGGTTCATTTGTAGGTAATCATCCTACAATAACTGTGTTTTACTTTATCTGCAGTACATTTCACTTTGCCTCAACTCATATAAGACTTTCCAGGTTTTTCTGAAAGCATCCTGTTCATAAATTCTTATAGCAGAGTAGAATCCCAAATTTAGTTCAGCCATTCCCCAACTGATTGGACATCCCCTCAATTTCCAATTCCTTCCCACCAGAAAAGAGATGCTATAAATATCCTCATAATCCAGGTCCTTTTCCTTTCCATTTTTCCTTTCCTCTGGAATACAGACCTAGCATGTTCCCTTTGTTGTCATAGTTTTATAGACATTTAGGGATAGTTCCAAATCGTTCTACAAAATAGTTGAATCATTTCATAACACCTCCAACAGTGCATTAATGTCTCATTTTCCCTACATCAATTTCAACATTTGTAATTTTCCCTTTCTGTCCTATTAGCCAATGCAATAAGTATATGGCAATGCCTCAGAAGTTTTTGACTTTCTATCTCTCCAATTAATTGAATTGGGACATTTTTTAATAAGGCTATGGATAGCATTGATAACCTCAACCAAAAACAGTTTATAACTTTTGAACATTTATCATTTGGGGAATGGTTCTTATTTTTTTTTATAAAACTGATTCAGTTCTGTTTGAAAAATGAGATTTTTATCAGAGAAATTTGTTTCAATAGTTTCCCCATAGTTACTATTGCCATTTTATATAATTTAATGTCTTCCTTTCTCTAGTATCCATTCAATCATTAAACAATTTATTAAGCTCCCACTATCTACATGGCGTTGTGAAAGCTACAAAGATCAATATAACAAAGTTATTTTTTTCTGTTTTTCTGATTTATTTAAACATTCCACAAGATTTCTTCATTTAGAAGTTCTTTGAAACAATGCCATCATTTTTTGCCAGGCAGAGAATAGTCATCAGATTCTCCCATTCTACGAATTGCTCCACAAATTGCATATGTTTTAAAGTGGCCATTGAATCTGCCAGTGACCTTGTCAACCTCGGCCAAGTTCATCTGGATGGACGCGTGGTCCTTGTCCCCTATGATCCTGTTGCTCACAGAGCATTTCCGCGGCACGTAAAAGGTCCACGAACTCGCCGGCGTCGTTCTGCATGTCGGAAGCCGAGGGGCTGAGTGCAGGCGCGGCAGCGGCGGAAGAGAGAAAAAGAGTTTTTTACTTTTTTTAGCTTATTTTATTTTTTCAATTTTTTTCCCTCAGCTACATGTAAAAGCAAGTTTCAGCACTGCTTCAACATACTTGGAACTTGAATTCCAAATTCTGTCTCTTGCTCCCACCCCACGTCCCTTCTTGAGAAAGCAAGTTATTGGGTGTAGGCTAAAACTGTAGCCATGAAAAAGATTACTACAATAGACATGTTGTAAAAGTAAACAACCCCCTCCCCAGCCACATACACACACAAAGGAGAAACTTCATGAAAAATAAAATGAAAAAAATATGCTTCAGTCAGGTTCGAATTTACATATAGAAACAGATTCTATAACAACAAATTTCTCTATTAAAATGTTCATTTTGTCCACATCCAATAAACTTGACCAATACCATTGCTTCCAGAATCCTTTAAAACAATGAAAACATCCTTAGATGACTCTCAAATAATTTGCCCACAGTTATACAAGTGTTCCTAAATTCCAACTTTAACACTCCTAAGATACATTAGATTACAAATAAGATGACATATGAATTATTAAGCTCCACTGAACATAAAGTTTCCATGCTGAAATCTTATTCCCTTAAAGCAAAGCAAAACAACAAAAAAGTTTTTGATATTAAACTTACCTTAATTTTTTGTTTTATAAGCTCATTTACTTCTTTTCCAATACTTGTATTCTCAAAAAAACCTAAAATTATTCAAGAATTTAATCTTATACATACAATAATTTCAAAAACCCTAATGTACTAATGTAACTATTATTTATTGCCATGGAATGACAACAACTTTAAATCAAAACAGTAAAATCCTTTCTACTTATACTTCTTACAATAACTTTAAATGCTTTTAATATTAGCTCCAAGATAGAAACTTTTCTAGAACAGCTATAAGCAATAATATCATATTATTGTAATGAATTAATAAGTCCTACTACATAATACTTTTACAAAGAATTTCTTTTTTGAAAGTATTTCTTATAAACATCAAACATTCCTAATGTTAAAAGGGCAATCACAAAACTTTAAACATTACATTGGTTGGGAACTTGCAAAGATTTCCTAGTTATTCCATCTTATAGCAAAAATAAATCTTGAAAACTGAAACTTCAATAAATAAGTCTCCAAAACCTCTTCACATGAAATAAATCCCAATTGCCACACATTTTCTAAATACCACCTTCCTTGTACTCAAGGGTGCTTACAAAAGGAAGGATCTATTGGTTTAAGATAGAGAGAATATATTTAACTAAATTATACTTAACCCAAATGGCAAAGTTTACCAAGGTCTTATGATTTATTTAAATACATTTCTTTCCTTTGGCACTAGAAATAATCCCACATTTCTACCTTAATTTATACAAGCATATTCTTAGATGAAACTAGTTTGGCATATTAAATACCATAATTACTCCACATTCTGTGCAAGGATTTTGCCTTAATTTTGTTACACTGATACTCTTGCAACAGAGTTAAACTTTCTATTCCATTTCCCCTGTAAAATATTCAAAGTAAACCCCAATAACCTAGTTCAGAGATGAGGTAATTAAGGAATTAAAATTGATTGACCTTATTTAAGAACCTAAAAAATGGAATGGGGGTGGGGGTGTTATTGCTTTAAACAATGTCAAACACGTGGTCAGTGCAGAGGGGACAACTTAAACATATTCTCCTGTCCAAATTCCCTCTACTGTGTTCCCCAATAATTTACATTAGCAAATTCATAATTTTTCATATAGACCAACAACTTCAAATCAAATTTCCTTCAGACATTGACTTTAAAAAAATGACATCACATGATTAACCCATTCATTAGCAATTAAGTTAATTAAGATTACCAAAATCAGTTAACTCAAATTTTGCTAAATGCCTATCCAGACTTATTTACAGCAATGGTTTCAATTTAATTAAAAGGATAATAAAAAGATAGCATAAACAATACTACATTTCAATTTAGCATATTTTTAAACCCAAGGAGATTTTCCTTTCAAAAAATTTCAAGTCTCCAATCCCTTATTTGCAATAGCTACAAGAGCCTCTAAGATATATGTAGTGGTCCATGCTACTTATAGAGATGCACAAGTGGGTCTCTGGCCATCCTGAGGAAACTAGACTTTTAAATTTCTTTGAGATCAAGCCAATTAAGACTGATCAATGAAAATCCAATAAGGGTCATAACTTAAGGATCAGATAAAGCATTTTGTGATCGACACACACACTTTTAAATACCCAAATGTTTAGTGTATTTAAAAATATGTTCTTTATTGCTACTTATAGATGTTTATGAACATTCTTAAAAGTAGATCAGTATTGGAGCTTATGCCAGAGAGAGAGACTTTTTTGAGATATAGAAACACAAAACTGGAAAAAATTCCCAAGATACAAGCATGAGAAAATTCTTTTGACCCATTTATCTCTGAAGAGTTGTAGATACCTTTCCTTATTTAAGTTCCTGCCTCATTCCCCAGATTAGACCCTAAATGGGAATTGCCTTCTCCCCGTTGATCTCACCTGAAAACTTCCAGATCCTTAGTTCATTCCCCCCACCCTTTTCCTCTTAAAAAGTAGCAGACTAAAGATTCTAACATCTAGTCATCTGTTTCTTTAACTCTTCTTCTCCCCAATAGACTTTCAGTTGAATCTATGCCGACTGTATCTCATTACTCCTGATCTAAATTCTATCAAATAATTAAGTCCTTAATTCCTGATACATATATTCCTTTCTTTACAAGAAGAGATTTTTTAAAAAATCACTCCTAGTTACCAAACTATTTGCAAAATTTCTTTAGTATTATTCTTATTAACTGATCACAGACTGACAAAAAACTTCCACAGTATCTGTTGAAGTTAAATCATTACATTCTTTTAATATTCCAACATGAGCTAGTCCCTAAAATCTTTAAGATCAGATGACAGTTTGCACCTAATTATCATTTTCACATTAGTCCCTTAAAAGTCCAAAAGCATAAAAGGAGAACTCACATTTTGACATTTGTTTTAGACTGAGACCAGGAAAAGCCCAAAATCACATCTAGATTCACATACAGACCCTCTGCCTTAACATTGAGCTACACTTCTTTCAAGCATTCACTATTTCTGGGATTCATTATTTCCTCAAAAATTCATCTCTAGAGATTTAATTTTGCATCAGTTATTACACTTGAGCACAACTTAATTCACTTCAATTCTGGATTCCATAATGCCAGAAAGATTACATAACTTCTTCTCTTATAATTTTTCTGATTTACTCATACATTCTTCACATGTTTAAGACCATCCCTGTCCTTCCAAATATTTCTTATGGTTCAGACATTTTACACTTCCCATTCCATCTTCTAACCTTTTCCACTCTCTTCTTAATTCCCTTAAAATCCATTTTACAGATTTCCTATTTATCTTTTTTTTAGGTTTTTTTTTTTTGCAAGGTAAATGGGGTTAAGTGGCTTGCCCAAGGCCACACAGCTAGGTAATTATTAAGTGTCTGAGACCACATTTGAACCCAGGTACTCCTGACTCCAGGGCCGGTGCTTTATCCACTATGCCACCTAGCCGCCCCATCAGATTTCCTATTTATCTTATATATTTAAAATGTACTGCTTAACCATATTTCAGGGTTCATTGAATTTTTTATTTTAGTACATATATTGTTCTCTAACCAGATCAAATGACTTATAAAAACCTCACTTTTATAGCTATATAAACCATATTACCAATATCACAGCATGTCTTTTTCTTAATTTGTCACAATTAAACATTTCCCTTAAAAGATAAAAACATCAATCAATAAGTGTATTTTTGACCTCTTCAACTTGTTACAACCCAGCAATAAAGCATTTTCAAATTACTTTATCAATTTTTATAGTAAGAATCTACTATTCACCACCCACATTCCCAGTCAAAAGCATTTTAACTTTGAGAAACGCGGCAGAAGGGGAGGGAGGGGGAAGGACTCCCCCCCCCCCCCCATTCAATCCCTGCAAGACTCAGAGGGATGGATAGAGTCCCTCTCCTCTGGCCCCGAGCTCTAGAGTTTAAAACTAAAGCCAATTTTAAAAAAAAAGGGGGTGAGAGATTTCTCTATCCCTGGTTGCTTGGGAAGCCAGGAAGTTAAAACTGGTCAATCAGAACACAGACAGCTGGAAATAGCCATTGAAGACACAGAGATAGGACAAAGACATACAATTTAAATTCACACACACACACACACACACACACACACACACAAACAAAGACAAACACACACACGGATCCAATACCCTCCCATGTTCCAAGCATGTCCTGAAACTTAGCCAATAAAGGCAGTACTCCCACCACCAATTTTCTTACCTTTGAGGTAGGAATCTTACACTGTGGTTTTCCTTCTTTTAAATGTTCAGTCACTCCACTCAGCCAATACAGAGATCTCGTTAACCTTAGATTCTGCTGGGGCCCTAGGAGAAGAAAATAGGGTCTGCTCAAATATGAGCAGAACTGTCTTCCTGGGTTCCTCTGGTGAAACCCCAGAGATTCTTTGTAATTCCAGACACATTCACAAATTGTTAGAAATGTAACCCCAAAACCTCCTTTTCACAGTGGGCTTGTCTGGTTCCTAATGACTAAATTTATCTTAGACAGAAAATTATTTATTTATATTTCTTGCAAGAAAAGGGCACTGAAAGAATCAAGGTCCTGCCTTATTTATGGTTTGGAGAGCCTTTCTCCTCCCTTCAGAATCAAGATTAATCCTCACCATCAGGGTTATAATCTAATCAATACTCCCTCCCCATACCACTCCTTGATTTATTCCCCCACCCTTGCCATACCATGCATGTTATGTTAATGAACTTCAATTGTCACAGGTGTGTAAGTTAATATGTATGAATCTTATTGAGCAAATGTGCTTGTAACAAGTCAGGGACCTCTTAACTCCATTCAGTTTGAGTTGGTTTAGGCAGAGGCGTCTTTCAGATGGGCTTAAAGAATTCTAGCAGTTATGTTATTGGTTAGGATCTACCTTTCTTTTCTTGTTTTATATTCCTGAGTCTCATCAATCAAAGGCCATAAGCCTTTGTGATTTACTGTTTTGATAATGATCTGTGGAAACCAAACCCACAGTATTCTCTCACATGGATGAACCTCAATTATGAGGAGAATGGTTTCATGTTTACTGTTTCTAATCCTTGGGTTTGATTTTCACTTTCCTCAGAGAATATTAATGACATAAAGAAGATGAGTTATGTTGAGTTATTATACTCTTTGAGATTAAAAGAATTCACTGTTGGTCTTTCATTTTGATGTTTCTAATGCTTTCCAGAGTGCCGGGGGGGGGGGGGGGGGGACACAGGTAGCCTGGATCAAATCAAAATTTGGGGAATGGTTTCTTCTCTTTGCAGACTGACTATATACTTCTTTCAGGCTGAGCTGAGCATGCCTTTGTTAATATACTGTAGCATCTGGGTCTTGGCTGTGCTGTTTTGAGGAGGTCTTAGTAAAACTCTAGTCCTCTCTACTATAACTGAGGTAAAAAGCACATGAATTTTAGAATTCTTCCCCTTTCCATTGAATTCAGTCATTCTTAAGGTGATAACTTGGGCCTCATTTGAGTTTACTTCTTGCCTTTTATACTTACTAGCTATTTAACTCTAGAGTAAGTCAATTACTCTCCTTAATTTTCTTGTTTTGTAAGAGTTTGATTCCACAACCTCCAGGGTCCCTTTATTCGAGCTTGATAATCCTATCAACCACACTGAGCACTTTGGGAAATAGTCAAAGATCATTATAAGAGTGATTATAAATTTTTTAATGTAGTCTGTGGTTCAGAACTCCAGTGAAACAGTTTAAGTGAGCAGGGTCTAGTCTTGAGTATGCCCTCCTAAGAAATTCTTTCTTTTGTTCATGTTGCTCCCATTCAATATTCCCTCTATATAATTACAGAATATAGCTAAATATAACTTGTATCTATCTCTAAAAGAATTCCTTCTTCCCTTAGTAGCACTCAGGGTATCAATATATATATATATTACCAAAAGAGAATTGAAGTTATTACACTCTACAAAAAATAAAGGAAATACATATAGTTCTTGGAAGTTCAGTGGGTGAGGGTGGAGATGTTAGAAGATCCCAATTAATAGATTTTTCCTGAGGTCAGTTGATTTGAACACAAAAAATAAGGAAAGTATAGCAGAGACAACAAGACAATCAAGTCCTAACTAGAAAGAAAAAGTTTTCATTTTGTTACTACTTTATGAAATGGTGATAGTTCTACTAGGTGGAACTGAAAAACATCTTTCTATTGGGTGAGTAAAGATCAACCACATTATTAGTTGAAAAGGAAGTCAGTGGAGAATTAAGAGGGTTTTTTTCAATTTTATTTATTTAAGGCAATGGGATTAAGTGATTTACCCAAGATCACACAGCCAGGCAATTATTAAGTGTCTGAGGCTGGATTTAAATTCAGGTACCCCTGACTCCAGGGCCAGTGCTCTATTCACTGTGCCACCTAGCTGTCCGAGAATTAAGAGTTTTAAAGAGAGGGAAACGACACAGAAAAGGAGGCAACTACTGCAGAGGACCCCTCTGATCATATTGGTTATGAGTAAGAGGATAAGAGGAAATTTCTTCCTATTCCATCTTTCCACACTGGGCATACTGGTTTTAAATAAAATCACGCACCAAATAGGACCAGCACTGACTTTTTTTAAGGTCTTGGGTTTTTTTATTTTGCAAGGCAATGGGGTTAAGTGGCTTGCCCAAGGCCACACAGCTAGGTAATTATTAAGTGTCTGAGATTGGATTTGAACTCAGGTACTCCAGGGCCAGTACTCTATCCATTGTACCACCTAGCCACCCCTAGCACTGACTTTTTGAAATCAGTGTTCTTTTGTTAACATATTCACTATCTGATAATGTTCCATTATAAAGATTTCATGGGAATTTAAGTCAACTTCAATAGTCTATTGATAGTAATAACTGTCTGTCCTTTTCCTTTTTTTGAAAATATGTACATTTGCTCTACTTTGATACTTTTCAATTTTCCATGCATTTTCAAATATCACTGGCAATGGCAAGGTAATCACGGCTTTCAGTTCTTTCAGTACTTTAGGATGTAGTTCAATTTGGAGGGTTTTTTTTTAAATTTATACAGTATAGATAGTTGTTCTCTTATAATCATGTTACTTATTAACTATCAACTCCCTTTTTAACTTTTTATTCTGTCATTTCTTTTGCAAGTTCTCTTTGGAAAAGAAGTAAAATAAAAATTGGGCAGCTATGCATTTTCTCCATTGTCAGTTATCACTTTACCATCTATCCAAAGCAGTCATCCCATCCCTTCTTTTATTCTACTTATTGCAATATAACTAAAAATAATTTTTTGACTGTCCTTAACTTCCTTTAGCAGTTTAAACTCTTTTTGAGCTTCAATAGGCATAACCTTAATCTTTATAGACTCATGTCAGACTTTATCTTCTGAACATATATTTAAAAATAACCAAGTTATTCAATGAGCTCCTCATGCATGTATTTCAGTGTTGTGTGAGAGAAAGAGCTAGAATAAATAAGGACCAGTTAAATATGTAACCAAGGAGTGTGAGAATATAGTTTGTAATATTGTAGATTGGGGCTAGATTCACCAAAAAAAAAAAAAAGAATGTTCTCGGAAAAAAAAAACATCACCAATGATGTCATTCTAGGTAAAAGATTGGATTGGGAGAGTCATCCCAGGTACGAGATTGGATTGGGAGAGTGAACCACACTATCATCAGGATTAGAAAAGAGAAAAATAAAAATTGTTAGGTGAGTGGGAAATGAATTAAAGAAAATAAAGATTAACAATTCAAGTCAAATGAAGGAATTTGGAATAGAATATATACCCATGAAATGATATTTAAACCATCTTAATCTGGAGAAAATATGTTGGAAAATGTTAGGATAAATTGAAAGCAAACAAAATTATTCACTAAGAGAAGATTATCAAAATAAAAGAAAAAAGAGGAAAATAATTGTAAGTTTAGAAATTATGAGGTTTTATATATATAAATAGATTAAATTCACCAATAAAATAAAAGGAAGATAACAGAGTGCAAAGGGTAATGAAATCCAAAAAATTTGCTCTGTACAAAAATAAAAGTTAAAATTAAAAGAAAAAGCAAAGTTTGTTATACATCAGATCTTTTTTAAAAAAGATCTGATGTTAATGTCAGAAAATAAAGCTAATATGAAATAGAAAAAGTTCAAGAGAAATAGTCAGAATAACTATTTTATGCATAAATTTTCTATATGCCAGAAACACTATCATTATTAAATTTAAACATAACAAATATTATATCTTCCAAAATGCTGAGAAAATAATTTACAAATAACGGAGAAATATGCATAATTATAGGAAATTTTAATATTACTTTCTGAGAACTGGATAAATTTAAAACTTTTCATAAACATCTACCCTCCTACTTTTGCTGTCTTTTTCATTTCCATCTTCTTTTTGATTCAGTGACTAGGGACTTCTTACTACATCTAATGTAAGGGTAATAGTAATTTAATTAATACAAGGAAAACAAATGTCAAATGATCTAAAGCTAAATAGAAAAGAAGTAATTGTAAATAATGATTGACTCATAATCAAATTTGGTTTATATTCAATTAAATAGACAAGTGCTGAGCATCTACTATATGACAGGCACTTTGCTAATACAAAAAAAATAAAATAAAATCCGTCTCTCCCTTCAAGGAGTTTACAATCTACTGGGGGTAGACAACATGCAAATTATGTTAAAAACAGAGGGAGGGGACAGGCAGGTCATTTCCATAAAGTCAAAATCAAGACAAAATAGTGATGGAAAATGGAGAATTAACCAGAAAATTTTGATCTGAGTCTATTATAAAGGAATGTTTCAGAAGGAGTTTATTTCTCCATCCTCAAGCCCTCCAATCTGAAGGGAAAAGCAACTGAGGAAGCTGAGAGTCAACCTGCATCATGATGAGATTTCAGGTAGGAATCAATTTATTCAGGGCAAGGCCTGGTGTTTAGTGGAAGAGATGAAACCAAGCACAGTTACTGATAGAAAATGGAGAGTTAATCATAGAAACAATAAGAATTATGTAACTATAATAGTCATATTATGCATAGTTCACCTTGAAACACTAGAATCTGACCCAAAATATCTTCACTATTTCTCACACAGACACACTTCTCTTCTCTCCATGCCTCTGAATGGGGTAAAATGTACTACTGCTTGCCATTACTTCATAGAATCTCTAATTTGATTCAAAACTTAGTTCAATTAACAGCTTCTGCATGACTCCATTAATAACAGCCCCATCTACTGTGGTACAATGATCCATTATTTTATATTTATGCATCTTTGTCATCTTTAATCCTGATAGTAGATTCCGTTTCCTTTTTGATTTTGAATCCCAAATTCAGGAGCAGCTAGATACCACAGTGGATTTCTAGACCTGATGTTGGAAAGATCTGAGTTCAAATCTGATCTCAAACACTCACCAAGTTGAGCAAGTCATTTAACATTCTTTGCTTTAGTTTCCTCATCCACAAAATGAAGGAAATGGGAAACCATTTTTCTAAAATATTTCAAAATGGATCACAAAACGTTGGAAACAATTCAAACTGGACAATAACACAACACATCCCAGAATCTATCACAATGCTTTATGCCTAGTTTAAGGTCCATAAATGTTTGTCAATGGATTAATTAATCATAACAATTATATAATAATACCAGAAATTTGGGATGAAGCTAAAATACTTTTTAAAAAAAATTCTGTTTTTGAAAACAGGTAATGATAAAATAGAAAACATAAAAATAAATTAAAAATTGATTTAAAAACTAGAAAAGCAAGAAATAAAATAAATACAAAAAAGGAATATTTGAAAATAAGAGGAGAAATATATATGGAAAACAAAACCTATAGACCACTTTATTTTTAATTATTATGAACTTAATAAATATCAATAAACTTGAATATTTTTCTACCAAAAAAGAAGACTGTATTTGAAATGAGAATCTCCTATTGTATGCCATTTAAAAAAATGAATTTAAAATTTAACATGGAAGTTCAATTCTTTCTGCCTTACCTACATATTTTAAAAATGATATATTGACATAGTTTCTCTATTGAATTGAATATTGAATACTCTATTCAAATCAATATTTTCCCTTTAATTTATATTTATTTTACACATCCAAAACTAATAGAAGGATTTTGAAGTCTCCTGTCACTGTTTTGTTACTACATAGTTTCTGTTTTGGAGAGATTTGGGAGATTGAACATATCAGAAAAAAATGTCTAATATGTCCATTATATTTCTCACATGATGCATGATGTTTTTTTCTATTTATCTGATATCACTACTTTAGTGATAACACTAAATGTATTGCTACCTAATGATGGTTTTGATATGTTTTTATTTCTTTCCCATGTATTCTGATGGGCACTCAGGTGTCTTGGGTCAAATCAAACTTTGGAGAGTTATTTTTCATCATTAAAAGTAATTTATAAACATTGTTACTATAACATCTAGACCTTGTTTAGATTACTTCAATTGCAATTAAAACCTGAATCAGATATATCTATATAATAAAATATTAGATCTATATAATAAAAAACAAAATTAGAATCAGCTAGTTAGATATTACATCTATATAATAAAAAAAGTACGGTAGTATTAGTAGAATCTTGGCATAACTTTTCAACCCTTTTGAAATCCTTTGCAGAGTTCTGACTAACCTACTGTGAGTTATTATCCTATGACTTGTGGCTAAGTACCTTAAACTCCTAAATTTACAAGTATAGTTCCAATCTTAGGGATAGCCCTCCATATATTTATTTGGTCCATGTTCCTCTTTCCCGGGATTTCATCAGGTGCTCTGGTCTCTTTTGGTGGAACACATGTTCTAGCGGCTTTGTGAAGTATATGAACCTTTTGAGATGACACAGTAGCTCTTTATTTCTTCCCATGAGTAGGTGGTTGTCTCAGAGATGATTGGCAACTAAGTCAGGAATAATCTCTTCCACAGTGATATTTATAAGCAAAGTAGAAATGACTCCATCCTTTGATCTTTAAGAGACTGTGTGTTTGGAGATTCTTCCCAAAATAGTGCTTTCTATTCCTAATGCTTTTTATCCTTGGACTTTTAGCAAGTGGTTAAGAAGAGGATTTATTCTTTTCCATCTCTAGGAACAATGTTGATCAGTCTCTTAAGACATAAATAGGTGTGAAATTAGATTTTAATTCCAAGGCTGATCTTTAATTTTTCTTCTCTGAACATAATCAATAAAGCAACTTCAATATGTCAAGTATAGGGCAAAACAGAAGAGATAGAAAAGAGACAAAATATAATTCCTGTCTTCAAAGAACTTATAATCTAAAGGAAGTAAATGAACAATGGTAATAAGAAATTGATTTATTTAACCATGTGAACTACTTCAAGAATTCTGTAGAAAGGAGACATCTTCCCTAGGTAGAAGTGATTTCAGAAACAGTTTCTCAGAGGAGAAATACACTACTGCTAAGAGCATTCTTTAAAAGGGCTAAAGAAAGTCAAAGTCACAAACTGTCTGCATGAAAGGTGTTGACCTTCTGAATATTCCAAGGGGAGTGCAAAATGTTCTTCAAATTCAATTAGCAGTCTTACAAGATTATATTTACCTTTCCAATAATGTATAGCAAAATATAATATATTTTTGTTTATGGATCTCAATCTGTTAGTGTGTGTTTATGAATACTGTTTCTCCAGTATTTTCCAGGGTTAAAGAGGCATCTGGTGGCACAGTAGATAGATAGAGCACTGAGCCTGGAGTCAGGAAGATGAGTTCAGATGTGGCCTTAGATTTATTAGATGTGTTACCCTGGACAGTTCACTTATCCTTTGCTTGCCTCTTCATTTATTTAGTTTCTTCATTTATATAATTTATATTTACATATTTATATAATATATACTTATATATCTATATAAAAATAATATATTTATTTATATAAAAATAATATATATTTATATAATTTATATTTATATCTTCATTTCTATAATAGGAATAATAATAAAACCTGCCTCCTAGAATTTTTGCGAGGATCAAACAAAATAATAATAATTATAATGCACTTAGCACAATACCTGACTCATACTAAGTACTACATCAATTTAGCTATTCTTGTTTTATGGATCTCAATTTATCAGTGTGTGTTTATGAATCTTGTGCCACATATATTTTCCATGTTTGAAGAGGCAGTCAGGTGGTACATCTGAAGGAGTACTAAGCCCAGAGTTAGAGAGATCTGAGTTCGTCTATTTCAATCATTTGTGTTTATATATTTTGTCTTTAATGAAAAGAAATGATTTCTCAAAGTTTTATTTGATCCAGGGCGCCTAAGTGTTCATTACTGCACACCTGAAAAGAAAGCAAATATATTGAAGTCATAACCTTGTATGAGCACATATTATATCCTAAAGAATAATCATTCAACATAGCTCATTCTCACCAGTTTTGGACTCATTGCTACAAGCAAATGGGATTCTTTTGTGTGACTTTGGACACTGCTTACCTCAGTTTTCTCAACTGTAAATTGAGTGTAATAATAGTATCTACTTCCAAAGATAGTCATGAATACCAAATGAGATAACATTAATAAAGTACTTAGTACAGTACCAGCATAGAGTAAGCACCATGAAAATGATAGTTGTTATTAAAGAAATAAACAGTTTTCTTATTCTAGATAGTCATATAGTATATCTTGAATCTTTTCCAGAAAGGCACTTGTTAATATTTTTTTGGGAGAAACTAGATATGAGTTATATCTAGGTTTTTTTTTAGGTTTTTGCAAGGCAATGGGGTTAAGTGGCTTGTCCAAGGCCACACAACTAGGTAATGATTACCACCTAGCCGCCCCTCTAAAGTAGTTTTTTAAAAAATTCCTCCTAGTTATTCTGGAGATTAAACAATGAACAAGTGAGATAAACCGAGAGATGATTGACACCTACTTTTAGAAGTTAGGTTCCCTTCAGGATCAATTTTGTCTATGTGATTCCAAAACAAGAACTTCTCATGAAGGTGGCACTTTGGTCCACAGTCATACTATGATTGAATATCTGAAGAAAAGCTAAAACAGAAACAGAATTTAGTTTCTTCTTTATCTGATTTTAAGTTTAATTTCTACCATTTTTTTCTTTCAAAATTTTTTTCTTCCATGTTTCATTCTGACAACAATAATAAAACAAATTAAAATTCATAAAAATATGCACTCTGCCTTGAATTTACCCTTCTCATCCACTCTCTGTGCTTCACCTGTGTCCTGTACTTGAAGATCAAACTTTTCTCTGACAGGAGGGCAGCTTGCATCATCATGGGTCCACTAGAATCAAGCAGAGCTATTCTATGGATCAGGGCATTAAAAGTTGTTTTTCTTTATGATGCGGAGTTTTCAAATTTTTTCCCCATTTTTATTTATTTTCAATTATTATTGTTTCCATTTATCTTATTTTCAATTCATGGGTAAAAAGCAAGCATTTCCATAACAAAGTATAAAAAAAGATGATTGCACATGGAACTGCAGGTACAACTTATTGCTTCTAGATATGTAATGGTTATATATATATATATATATATATATATATATATATATATATATGTATATAATTTTCTTCCCTACCTCCTCTTATCTCCTTAGAGATAGCTACCATTATGAACAAATAGGGGTGAGTATGCATATGTGTGTGTGCGTGTGTATATGTATGTAAGTATATACACAAACCTACATATATATGCTTATATATTATTTGCAAAATTATTCTATAATTTATTTATCAGGTCTTTTTCTGAATGAAGATAGAGTTTTTCCTCATATATCCTTTATTTTTAATTTGGGGTTTTTATAATACTCAAAATGATAAGTCATTCAAATTCATTCTTTTTTTGGATATAAAGAAACCATTTACTTACACATTACTAAAATAGTCTTGTTGTAAGTCCTCCCACAAAGATAAAATCCTCACAAGAAATAAAGTGAAAGAAAGAGAAAAAATGTGCTTCAGTCTGTGTTCTGATACCATCAGCTCTGTCTCAAGTGGATCACATTCTTTATCATAAGTCCATCAGAGAAGTTATTTCCATATTTTTCCACAGTTGCTGTTGCTGATTGTAATTCCCTCCATCCATTCCTGCCCACTATCATTTATTATATTTTCTCTCTCCTTTCACTCTGTCCCTCTTCAAAAGTGTTCTGTGGGGCAGCTAGTGGTGCAGTGGACAGAGCACCAGCCCTAGAGCCAGGAGGCCCCAAGCCTACATCCCACCCTAGAGACCCAACAACCACCCAGCCCCGTGGTCCCGGACAGGACACCCAATCCCACCACCTTGCAAAAAATAAAAAAGAAAATGTGCTATATCTGACTATACTCTCTCATTATCTACCCTCTCCTCTATCACCTACATTCCCCCTCCCCTCCCTCTGTTCCTTTTCTCCCCTCCCCCTTCTCTCCATTTGCTTCTACATTTCTATGCTGTATTAAGTGTGTATGTTGTTTCCTTACTGAACCATTTCTGATGAGAATGAAGTCTGCCTCATTCTCCCTCACCTTCACCCCACTGCATATCATAGCAAAAGCTATTTCTTGACTCTCATGAATGAAATATCTTAGTTTATACTTCCTTTCCCTTTCTCCCAGTACATTTCTTTTTCACCCATTGATGCCATTTAAAAAAACATACCTTCAGTTTCAGCTCCCTTCTATGCCTTGTCTACAAAAGCTCCTTCTAACTGCTCTAATAAATGAGGTTCATATGAGTATTATGAATATCATTTTTTCATGCAGGAATACAAACAGATCAACATCATTGAATCCCTCATAATTTACCCTTCTTATCCACTCTATATTTCACCTGAGTACTGTACTTGAAGATCAAACTTTCTGTTCAGCTCTGGTTGTTTCAATAGGAACATGTGAAATTCCTCTGTTTCAGTGAAAGTCCATCTTTTCGGGGTGGCTAGGTGGCACAGCGGATAGAACACTAGCCCTGGAGTCAAGAGGACCTGAGTTCAAATTTGACCTCAGACACTTAATAATTACTTAGCTGTGTGGCCTTGGGCAAGCCACTTAACCCCATTTGCCTTGCAAAAGCCTAAAAAAAAGTCCATCTTTTCCCCTGGAAGAGGATGTTCAGTGTTTTAAAAAAAAATTATTTATTTATTCTTATTTTGTACAAATGATTTTTTATACATTACTAAAATATCCTTGTTTACGAATAAACATAATACCCCTCCCCCAAATATAGACCTGCATGAGAGAAAAAATTAATAATAATAATAATAATAATAATAATAATAATAAGTACAGCCAGGTGGCACAGTGGATATACTGGCCCTGGATCCAGGAGCACCTGAGCCCAAATCTGACCCCAGACACCCAACAATCCCCAGCTGTGTGACCCCCAGCAAGCCACCCCAACCCCATTGCCTTGCAAAAACCAAAAAAGAAAAAAGACAGAAAATAAAATAAAATAATAATAATCATCATAGTAAGGGCGGTCAGGTGGTGCAGTAGACAGAACACCATCCCTGGAACCAGGAGCACTCAGGTCCAAATCTGGCCTCAGACACCCAACAATCACCCAGTTGTGCAGCCCAGGCAAGCCACCCAGCCCCATTTGCCCTGCACCCCCCTAAAATAATAATAATAATAATAATAATAATAATAACTGTACTTCAGTCTGTGTTCCAACACTTCCAGCTCTGTCATGGATGGAACACATTCTTTATGATAAGTCCATTACAAAAGCTACTTCCATATTTTTCCAACATTGCCATTACTGATCACAACTCCCACCATTCATACTTCTCAACTACCATATACTGCATTTTCTCTCTCCTTTCACTCTGTCCCTCTTCTTAAATGTGCTGTAGGGTAGCTGAGTGTCACAACAGACAGATCTCCAGCCTTGGGGCCAAGAGGCCCCGAGCCCACATACCACCCCTTAGGCCCAGCATCCACCCGGCCCTATGGTCCCAGACAGGCCATCCAATCCCAGCCCCTTGCAAGAGGTAAAAAAGAAAATGTGTTATATCTGATCACTCTCCCCCCATGGTCCAGAGGATGTTCAGTTTTACTGGTAGTTGATTCTTGGTTGCATTCTAAGCTCTTTTGCTTTTTGGAATATTATATTCCAAGCCCTATGAGCCCTTAATGTGGAATGCTGTTAAGTCCTGTGTAATCCTGATTGCAGCTCCATGATATTTGAATTGTTTCATTCTGGCTGCTTGTAATGTTTTCTGATTGACTTGGGAGTTCTGGAACTTGACTATAATATTCCTGTGGGTTATTTTTTTTTATCTCTTTCAGGAGGTGATCAGTGGATTCTTTCAATTTCTATTTTGCCCCCTGCTTCTAGGCTTCCAGGGCAATTTTCCTGTAGAAATTCTTGAAAAATGAAGTAAAGGCATTTTTTTCTGATCATGACTTTCAGGTAGCCCAATAATCTTTAAATTTTCTCTCCTGTATCTTTTTTCCAGATCAGTTTTTTTAAATGAAATATTTCATGTTTTCTTCTAGTTTTTCATTCTTTTGCTGTAGTGTCTTGATTCCTTGCAAAGTCACCAGCTTCCTTTAGCTCCATTCTACATTTGAAGGAATTGTTTTATTCAAAGAGCTTTCTTATCTCCTTTTCCATGTGGCCAATTCTACTTTTTAAAGCATTGTTCTCCTCATAACTTTTTGGACTGCTTTTTCCATTTGACCTAAACTCATTTTTAACATGTTATTTTCTTCAACATTATTTTGGATCTCCTTTACCAAGCTGCTGACTTGATTTTCATGTTTTTCCTGCATCTCTCTCATTTCTCTTCCTAATTTTTCCTCTACCTCCCTTATTTGATTTTCAAAATCATTTTTGATTTGCCCTGAGGGCAATGCTGGCTCTCACTTACTCTGGCAGAGGTTTTCCTGCTGATCTTCCAAATTGTGCTTGGTGTTCTCTGGGTTGGCAGAAGGGAGCTGAAATTGAAGGTATAATATGTTTTTAAATGAGCTCTGTCATAGCCTGAGCTCAACTTCTATAATTTTTGAAAGCTTTGGGAAACTTGGATTTTGTCATCTTCTGAATATGTATTTTGATCTTCCATTGGGCCAAAGTAATTGTTTATGGTCAGGTTCCTTTTTCTGTTTACTCATTTCCCCAGCCTATGCTCTGGTTTTGGGATGCTTCCTGAGGGACACCCCCACAAGGACCTTAGTTCCTTCAATATCTTATGAGAGGTTCTGACTGCTCTACTGGCCTGTGTTTTGGTCTGTGGATGTTTGCAAGCCCTCCCCTCTATCCTGGAGCTCTGAGGAGGGTCCATTCTCTGCCATGGCATTATGGAGGCCCAGACTGTGACCAAGGTCTAAATATGCACAAAGCACCAGGGTCCTGTTCCAGGAACAGAGGAGAGACCTCGACAGTCTCCCTCCATCCCCTTACCTTTCCTGGGCTGAGCATTCTGGAAGCATCTGTGGGGCAGGTCCCTGCTGGGTGGCTCTGTGGACCTGCTTCTGTTTCCTGGGATCTGTGCTGAGGGCTGCAGCTGCCCTGAAGGCAGTGCTGGCTCTCACTCATTCTGGAAGAGGCTTTCCTGCTGATCTTCCAAGTTGTGCTTGGTGTTCCCTGGGTTGGCAGGTCAGGAAACAGCTTCAGCTGCCAGGAGCCAGTGCTCCCAGGAACAGAAGTGCCCTGCAGGCTGTTCTTAGAAAGCTGGAACTCCTTTGCCTCAGTGTGTTGATCCTGACTGCACTGCTGCCCCCTCCAACCCCATGGAACAGAGCCTCCCCACAATCTTTCAGGTTACCTTGGGCTGGAGAATTGACTCACTGGATCTTTCTGTGGGTTCTGTCTCTCGAAAATTTAGTTAGAGTCAGAATTTTAAGCTTTTTGAAATATTTTGGAGAGAACTCCTTGGAAATGCTGTTCTCATGCTACCATCTTGGCTCTTAAAACAATCTAGCTATTACTGCATACAATGTTCACTTGGTTCAGCTTATTTAACTCTTCATTTTGTACAAGTTATTCCATGCTTTTCTAAAATTATTAGATCTTTATTTCTTCTAGCACAGTACATTCCATCACAATCATATATCACAACTTGTTCAGTCATTCCCCAGTTGATAGGGATCCCTGTAATTTCCAGTTTTTTGCCACCACAAATATCACATTCAACTCAAAATTATAATTGTTTGTATATACTTATTAGCTACAAAGTTATTTGTGATTCCCCCCATCTTTCCTCTAGTAGTTTCTTTCACAGCCTCTTTGTGTTTGTGTTACCTTTTCTTCACCCCATCTTCCCATGCCCTTACTTTATTTACCCCTTCCAAAAGTGTTCCATCTCCTCCTCCACCCTCCAAACAATCCACATTCTTCTTAATAATTCCCTGTTTTCTCCCAAATTTCAATCTATACTCCTCTAAAACTCTCTCCCTCACTATGTTCCACAGTTTTCTTATTTCTTTACATGTTCAGATTCTTTTGTTTTTGTTTTTGTTTTTGTAAATGGAGTTCACACAGCTAGGTAATTATTAAGTGTCTGAGACTGGATTTGAACTCAGGTCCTCCTGACTCCAGGGCCAGTGCTCAATCCACTGCGCCACCTAGTTGTTCCACATGTTCAGATTCTTACAGCCTTACAGAAGTACACATTGTTTCCTCTTTGATCCAGACGAGAGCAAAATTCCAACATCACTAGCTCCCATTCTCCATATGTTTCTATTGTATTCAACTTTCTGTGTCCTATTTTTATAATATAATTGATCCCTTTTACCTCTTTCTACCCAATTTAAATTTTTTAGAATCACCCCATTATATACAACTCAACCCCAATCTTTCTTTCAAATTGCCTTAGTAATGGCAACAGTTCTAAAAATACTGATAACACAAATGTTCATTTTATATTAATTATTTTCCTAGCTCTCACTTCACTTTGTATCATTCTTCACAGGTTTATATGAAATCATTTCTTTCATTATTTTTATGACAAAATAATATTTTATTACATTCATATAACATACTTTATTCAACAATTCCAAAATATTCTTGTTGAATATCATCAGGTGATTTTTAATAATCAGAAAAAAAGAACAAATTAAATATTATTTGTTTATAACTATTTGAGCAGAGGCTTTAATTGGTTCTGACAAGGGTTTGAAAATTTTTACATGGGAAAAACAATATTCTCACAATCCTTTATGGTACTAATACCTGCACTATAGCTTTCTACAAGAAGGTCAAGCTTTCTAAAAGTATCACCAAGGTTTGGAGTACTGACTCCACATTCCCACTTTTGTATTTCGTGAGGACAAGAGAGATTTTCCCAGCAATAAAGACCATCTTCACAATCTGGGAACTCACTTTTATACAAATGATCTTTTTAAAGGTCAAGCATTTGAGGCAGAACTCGTTTCTTTGGGTAGGCTTAAAAGTCTTATATGATTGTTGAAGGCAAAAAAGAGATAAAATTGGCCAAGTTTTATTCTAAATGTTAGGACAATGATATAGTTTAAGACATATAAAGATGCTACCTACTGTCCACCCTCCATGTTTATCAAGTCTTAAACAATTTTCTTATCAGTTTAATAGAATTTACCCTTGTTTGGGATAATCTTGAAATCTATTGATTTCACAGGTAGTTAATGTCATCTGAAAGGTTGCCAGAGGAATAAGGCATGTAGCTACAGAATGTTGTCCTATTAGAGTCAAGTCTACTCTTTGTTAACTACCACTACCTTGTGTTAGTCTATGTAATATCTGATAATCTGGATTATTGAATAGAACAAGATTCCATTGTCCCAATGCAAGGTTTAGCCCACAAGTCCAGTAGTTAGTCAGCTTTATTTCTTTGGAAGTGTGAGGAGGAGAAAAGGACAAAGGTGTTAGTCCAAGATAAAAAAAATAGTTTTGCCATCCCTTAGAATATTTGGGGAAATTTCATGGCTCTAGGAAGTATGATTCACATAAATCCTATTAACAAGAGGCAGAAAAAAATGACTATATGTGCACAATTTGGAAATCAGGAGTAGGAAAGACCTTTTCCCTTTAAGTGAACTTAATTCCGGAGTAGAAAAACCCTCTTCATTCACCAGTAGGTGCTCTTTCTGCGGTTTATTTTTTGTTTCGGTACTCTGCTCCTGAGAGTTCAAAAAATAGAGGCAGAGGTGATGGTGACTGGCCCTTAAAGACTCTAGGATTCTGAAAGAACATTTGTTCCTTCTCCTATTAACAGATAAGCAATTAATCCTCAACAAAGTCTCTTCCAAGTAATCAAATATGTGTACCTTTTCTTTTCCATTTCCAGTTCTAAGTATCTGCTCTAGGATCCTTTCCACAGGAATGCTAAAAAAATCCTCTATTTCATTAAAGATTCACTTTTCTCTTATAGGATGATGTTATATAGATTATTCCTAGTTAGTTTATTCTTATTTATCTATTTATTAATGTCTTTTGAAATACATAAACTCCTCTCTCCTTGGAAACTCCTGAATTTTTATGTCCCTAATAGTTACTTTGCAGTACTTAAATTCTTTCCTTTCAGATGCTTGTCATAATTTTTTTTCTTGGACCTGGAGATTCTAAATTTTGGTTATAAAGTTCCTGAGATTTTTTATTATGCAGATTCTTTTATGAAGTAACTGGTAGAGTCTTCTTTTTTTTCACTTTCCCTGTAGTTTTAAGATATCTGATAGTTTGCATTTATGATTTCTAGAATTATGATATTCAAGGTTTGTTTTGTGGGGATGTGATTTTTCAGGAAATTCACTGATTTCTAGATTATTCCTCCTTGATCAGCTTTCAGGTCAGTTTAAATTTTTTTTTTTAGTTTTTTTTTGGTAAGGCAATGGGGTTAAGTGGCTTGCCCAAGGCCACACAGCTAGGTAATTATTGAGTGTCTGAGGACAGATTTGAACTCATGTACTCCTGACTCCAGGGCCGGTGCTCTATCCATTGTGCCACCTAGCTGCCCCAGTTTTAAAATTTTTAAATACATATTTAACATTTTCTTCTTTTATATAATCTTTTTATTTTATTTTAATATTTCTTGATGTAACATGGAATGATTGCCTATACATTCTTCTTATCATTCTTTCTTCTCTAGTTATTCTATTTGGTATATCTCATGTCATTTATTCCATGTATTCCTTTTGTCTTTGTGGCTTTTATTTCTAGGGCTTTGTGTGGAACTGTGGAGTTATCCTGGATTTACTCTCTGGGCTTCTTTCAGTTTAAGTTATTTCTTCAAAGGACATTTTTCTGTTTTTTTTATATTTCTTGCCTCAGTTTCTAAATTGAGGATTAGTACTTGAGTCAAACTGTACTACTATAATCTTGCAAACTATGGGGAAGCCCTTCCTGAGCTTGAGTTCTAAGGGTAAATTTCTGACTTCCTTGTCTCCTATGGTGATGTAGGCTTGAGCTACTTGGATGTAGGGTTTGTAGATCGATTGCTTCATCAGGACACTGTTCTAAACCAACTCCTGCCTCAGATGATATCTCTAGATCACCTGGGTACTACTCTGGCCTGGCATCTTACTCTGGGTCTGGGCTAGTTCATATGTTTTCTTCTACCTATCCTAATGTACCTTCACTCTATACTTCCTCTGGATTCTAAAAGTCTTTTGGAATGCTCCTGTATAGAAGAGTTCATAGTTGATTATCTATGGTTTCATAATTATTATTCTCTATTGTGTATCTTTATACTTGCATTAGTACACCCCATCTTTATAATTCCAATATAAAATGTTGATAACATTTCATGTATTTCTAGTACTTGTGAACTATACTATCTTCATGACTTTTGTGGTTTTAAAGTTAGCACTGTCTTCTTATTACTTCACAGGGAAAAGATTGTTAGAAGATCTGAATGAATTTAGTATCACATATATTTTTTTATCAAACTGTTATAAACTACTACTTTTCATTTGGTGAGGAATGGGGAACTGGGTTCAGACATCTTTAGGAATTTTTTCCATAGATTAGCACCTATCCAGTAATCTAAATTGATTTTTAAAAAATCCATGTAGGGAGTGGCTAGGCGGCACAGTGGATAGAGCACTGGCCCTGGAATCAGGAGTATCTGAGTTCAAATCCGGCCTCAGACACTTAATAATTACCTAGCTGTGTGGCCTTGGGCAAGCCACTTAACCCCATTGCCTTGCAAAAATAATCTAAAAAAATTTTTTTAAAAATCCATGTAGGCTTCCATTCATAGTTAATATAGAACTTTAAAGTCTATACACAGATTTCAAATTGGCATATTGAGAGGACTATCAATGTCTATTAAAATGTATATAAAATAGGACCTTTTTAGGCTTAAAATTCAGGACATTTCAGCCATCTGAGTAGTCTTTTCTTTAGCTTATTAGTTATAAAGGGGCATGAATTCTTCCTGCTATTGGACTACAAGAAATTAAAGTCAACAGTTTGGTATCATGATTGATTAATGGCAGCTATTCTTTGCCATACTTGAAACTGCACTTTACAAATTTTCTATCTTTTCCTTACATTTAGAGAATCATTAGCCAAAAGGAGTGTGCAAATCCCCCAGCTATAAAATTCTTTCCAAAATTATGAAGACAGGAATTTATAAATGACTTCCATATAGTTCTGAACATTATAATTTTTTCCCTCTGTCTTTTCACTGTTGATCCCCCTCCCTTTTCTTGAATATCACTCTTCATATCCCTGCTAAAATTGAAGAATTCAGCTCATGTCAATTTCTACATGAACCTTTTCTAGTCTTCCTGGTTTCTTTATAATAATCACCTTGTGTTTATTTTGTATTTGTAATATGTATGCTTTTTATGTATCCATTCTGTCTTTCCCATGAGAATGTAAGATCCTTGAGTGCAGCAACTGCTTTACTTTTTTGTCTTGTGTCTCATATAATTTGCATACTTCCTAGCATGTAGTAAGATCTAAATGAATTCTTAATGACTTTTGGATTGTTGATATATATTTATATAAAACAGCCATACATTATTAAAATATTAAAACCCCATAAAATTGGATGTATTTTCACCAAGTTGACTATCTTAGTTAAATGAATCTATATTATTTAATAGAAAAACAACAACAACAACAACATGCATGTGTTTCTGAATTTGACATTCCATTCTACTTCCATGATCTTGATTAGCTATTGATGGTGAAAAAAAAACCTGTCATAGAACCTGAAATTGAGATATTATGCAGGATCAATATTAGTGTTGCATTTGTAGAAATATGATGACCTTGCCCATATATTACTATCCACAATCCAGGACAACTGTAACATAGTTAATAATACCAAGGACAATAATTCACCTAATCTATCAAAGCCATTGGAAATCTGACCTTGAATATACTCAATTCTAAGGTTGCTACATGATTTCATTTTCTTTTTTTTGAATCTTTCCTAGGAAATGAGCATCTGTGAAACTGTTTGAAAAATAATTACTAATCTTCCCTACTCCAGAAAAGAATCATTTTTTCACAGACAATATCTTATCCTAGATATGTTCTAGCCTATACTCTTTGATCCAACAAGATCACTACTAGATCTCTTTCCAAAGATAATTAGATCTATGCTTTTGTGTGTCTTTTTTTCCTTCTGATTTTCAGCTTTCAGTTCTAATAACTTGCATGTCTGGTAACTCAAACTGATTCTGTTGTAACTTACCACATTTCTCTTCATATATTTGTGATATTTTACCTTCCTTTTTGTACACTATTAACTGATTAACCTTAAATGTTTCTTTCTACCTCAGGTTTTATGTGTTTAAATTGCAACATTAATTTTAATTTGCTTATTTCCGCTCATTGTCACTTGCAATCTAGTACATTTTCTGTGTATTGGTATAATAAATAATTTATTTTTCCCTTCTCACCCTTGCTAGATAATTGCAACAAGATCTTTATATACTTTGCTTCAATTTGTTCAACAATTTAATTCAACCAAATCATTTATTCATACAGATGCTCATGGACTATTGATAGTTTTCTCCCTAAAAATGAAGTATTGATTTTTCAAAAAAGATTTCCTCTTTCAGGTGAGAGAAAAGATTAAATAGTAGGAGGAAGAATTTAGCTTAAATACATTCTAGCAATTAAACACCTCAAACATAAATGCGATTTGAAAGAAAACAAAGCAATAAAATTTCTTTACATTCTAGAGTGATCCATACAAAATGAATTTATACTGCATAAGTGATAAAAAATTAGAACAGGAGTTGTGAGAATTCCCGTATCCAATTATCTTTATGAGGAGAGTAAAATAATAAGACTTGTTAACTATATTTAGAATTATTAATTTCTAATTTAATAATCTGTAATAAATCCATTTTAATTTGAACATTCATATTCAAAAGTTCATATCTGACTGCTCAGAACATGGTTTTACTACATGAAAATGAGCTCAAATAATTACATTTTAGTCCTTTCATGGAGTGATAATTTAAGTCTTCCCCCCGCCAAATACTGGGAACAAGACAGAGTATTTTTTCAGTCTCAAGTGCATGATCTTCCTGTCTCCTGATATGATCAGAGCATGAGAAATGAAAGATCCCAAATTGAGAAATTGTTTTCTTTGGAACTTAGTCCCTTTCATCAAGGTTAGTCATCCTAAGAAAATGACAATGACTGGAAGGTCTGTGAGAAGACATTCACCAAGAGACTCTGAGAAAATAGGCACATGCTAGTGAAACTGTGAGGTTATCTATTCCTTTTGGAGGCGGAGGTTTACAAGGTAATGGGGTTAAGTGACTTGCCCAAGGCCACACAGCTAAGTAATTATTAAGTGTCTGAGGTCAGATTTGAACTCAGGTCCTCCTGACTCCAAAGCCGGTGCTCTATCCACTGTCCCACCTAGCTGCCCAGGTTATCTATTCTTTTAAACAAATTGGAAATATGCTAAAAAAGTCACTAACTGTATATAACTTTTCACCTAGCTATACAATTTCTGAGTATATACTCCTAAAACTATAAAAGAACAAGTAAAAAATCCCCATGTACAAAATATTTTTAGTAATTCTTTTCATAGTAATCTCAAACTGAAAACTAAGAGGGGGCCCATTCATTGGAATGAGTAATTAATTTGTTATTTCCTGAGAGAAATGAGAAATAGGCACTTTCAGAGGAAATTATGAGAGTTCCATGAACAGATATAGTGAAGTGAAGCAGAAACAGAACAGTATAACAATATTATAAGGAAAAACTACTTTAAAAGACTTTAAAATTCTAATTGATGCAGTGATAAACCATAGAGCCAGTGATGAAGGATGATAACAGTCTTCTGACAGTGAGATGACAAATGACCCACATATTTTTGGATAGAAACAATGAATGAATTTGCTTTTATTTGCTATATATATTTGTTATGATTTATTTCTTTTTTGTTTTCATTGTGGTTGTGGGAAGAGAAAATAAATATTTTGTCATTGACAAAATACTTTTAAAATAAAGTATACTTATTTTATCCAGATCAAAGGATTAGTTACAGAGTTGTCCTCTGTATAAAAATCTACTTTTCTAAAAACTGACAGTCAGACTGTAATGGGTTTTCAGATAAATTCTATCTTTCTTGAGGCATGTGGTAAAACTTTAGAATACCCCCTCCTCCCATGATACTATATGACTCAACAGAAAAGATATTAGACTTTCAGTAGAAATAGAGATAGTGATATCTGGAATACAGAAAAGGGAAAATACAAGAAAAATAAGTGATCCTAATTGGCTATAGACATGATATAGAGAGACAAGCAGATAGAGTAAGCTTAGAGTGTCAAGAAGTTCCAAAATAACCAGATAAAACCAACAGACAACAGTCTTATCTAAACAACCTAGCCTGTGTTTTTTAGGCAATACTAAAGAAAACAGAACCACAGTGTAATTTAAAAGATTTTGAAGTTTTCAGTCAATACCTAATATTTCTAACTCACAACAAAAGAGTGGCCATGAAGTTTTAAGATCCTTTCAAGACAAATTTACTTAATACTTTCAATAAAGACAAACCCAGATCTTCCATTGCATAAGGTTTAAAACTTACAGTGTATCCGAAAGAGGAAGTTATAAAAAAAATTTAAGAGGCACTAACTCCAGAAGTTAGCTCAACACTAAACCCAACTTTTTAGTCATTAATAATGAAGGACAAGCTTTCAAATAAGCACAATGGTCAAAAGCAGAGCCAAATTACTTCATGGCTTAACCAATAAAAGGAAATTGAAACTTCCCCAGGGGGACAATGTTTTAATCAGGGCCTACTTTCACTTTCTCATTCAGGTGACCCAAGTAAGTGTCCAACCTTCACCAAGTCCCTACTAAGCAATTCAAAATGTATCTTTACTTAAAATGGGCCCTAGAGTTTTGGTGGGAGAAGATCAAAAAATGCCACAGATTAGTCATGGAGTAGGTCTTTATCCAGGGCCCAGCACAAGAACTGTTGACAAATGGATTCAATACTATCCTTTGGCAGCTAAATTGAAATATTATTCTTCATTTACAGCTATAGAGATATTTCACACATAGTAATAGATTCTTGGTGCTGTAAAGAAAAATCACCCTGAAACTGAGTAACACTTTTTAATGGAGCAACAAGGTAGTGCAGTGGATGGAGATAGGCTGAAGTCAGGGAGACTCATCTTCCTGAGTTCAAATCTGGCCCCAGATACTTACTATTTTGTGACCTAGGGAAAGTTGCTTAACCTTTTTGCCTCCATTCCCCAACTATAAAATGAGCTGAAGTAGGACATGGAAAATCACTCCAGAATCTTTGCAGGTGATACAAGAGCAGTTGGGAGAGGGTGGTACAAAGTTAGGAGAACAATCATATACAAAATTGAGAAACAGATGCATGCAAATTCAAATACTTTGACAAGAATCAGACCACTGACCTTCCTGCTCTTCCTCACATATGAGTCTCTATTTCCCATCTCCATGTACAAGGGGTCCCCCAAGGATGGAATAATTCATCTTCTTGGAATGTCTGATTGTCTTTGAGACTCAGTTCAAGTTTCACTTTTCTTGGATCCCTAAGTCATTAGTTCCTTGCTCCCTCTGGTTAGTTTGTTTCTACTTTTAAAATATTTTGCATATACCCAAATAGGTGCATGATGTTTCACCTATTAGAATGTAAGTTCCTTGAGAGAAGGGACTATTTTACTTTTGCCATATTTTCGGTTACTAGTACAAGCCTGGCTTATATAAGTTGCTTCATAAATTCTTGTTTATTTAAATTGTAATGAGTATAGAGAGAAAACAAAAGATAGTCAATTAACACTCAAGGATACTTACACCTAGTGGGAAGTAAAGGAATAATCAATGAAATGTGAAAATAAAGGAAGCATAATGCCATTGAAGACAAGGAAGGAGAAAGTAAAGGGGATGTTTAGTAATATCAAATTTTTCAGTGAAAGCAAGCAGGATGAAGAAGAGGGAACTTTTGAGGGAACAGTTTTATTAAGGTGATTGGAAAGCCAACAGTTATGGAAATTAAATGTGCAGAGGGAGTAGTCACCCAGTGGAAATCAAATTCATTGATGGTAATGATCATGAATTTGTCTTCCTTTTGGGTCACCCAAATTACCTCTTATGGACACTCAATAAATCCTTGTTGAATTGAATTTTTTTTTAGCTAGAACAATTCAAAGGTTAAATCAATCTAATAATTCCAAGTTTCCTCAAGTTTTCATTTTCAGCAGTCACAAAAAAAGTTTTTTCAAGCTACCTTAGAAGCAATATTAGAAGAAAAAGTTATTATATTCCTAAAGCAATACTGAAAGTTTCCCAGGATATTAACTAATGCTTTTCTCATGATGTGGAGAGATCATAGACCTGAGGATAGCCAATAGGAACCTTTGACCATGGGCTCCATGGTAGATTCAAGTTTTCTCAGGAACACATATGGAAGACTTGACTCCTAGTAACCTAGGATTTCCTGGAACTGCCAAGCTGGTTATAGATCATAAAAAACCTTTAGAATGATGACTGCTTACTTGGGATAAGGAGGTGGTTCTTGGACTCATAAGCTATTGCCCAACTATTCAGCATAGGGGCCTCTAAAAACTGGCAGAGATTTTATATTGGATAAGAAGGGCCATGGAGCTTGTGGCATGGGATGGAGAGCTCAGTGAACTTTACCTAGTCCCCATTCTACACAGTTCAGGGAATTAATGCATCTGGAGACAAATCTCAGGAGTACAGTCATAAGATCATAGATTTAAAATTTAGAAGAATGTGAAAGTCATTCACGGCCCTCATTTTATAGATAGGAAAAACTGAGATGCATAGAGAGGAAATGACTCATCTAAAGTCACCTGTATGAGTGTGTGTGTGTTATTATCATTCCTAATTGAAGAAGACCATGACATCAAATGATGATGGCATGACTTGCACATTATGTTTTTTATAATGAGGGGAATGTTGTGTATTCTCTCTGCCTTCTCCAGAACAGTTTCAGCCCATGGCCTGATTTGACAGGAAACAGAACTTCTGGTGGTGTCTGGATGCTGTGGGTGTCCTTGGCCTTATAGGTACAGTCCCCCCCCCCCCCCCCCATATCAGCAAAGCACCAAGTTGCTCCAGCAAAGCCAGGCAAAAGTGCCAGTATGAGATTTTCTGGTAATAAATTTGGTATAACACAGTATACCCAAACCTGTTTCATGATGATCTTATTGTAGGTTTTTTCCTTTCAGGCCTGCAACCATACTCCCCCTGGAACCCAAAAACTTTGGTTTCCTGAAAGGTGCCCAGCAGGTCATGGGAATAACACTGCCGGTTTGCTAGTCAGCATCATTCATAGTTAGAACTACTATGGTATATGCTCATCTTTAAACCTACAACTTTCATTCTTGATTAATGGAAAACAATTTTGGCAAATGTTTTCCCTCTGCTCTGTCTTGCCCCAAACCAAGAATTTCATCTCTAGTGACACAGTTTGAATACCCCCAGCCATCTATCTTAATCATGGCCACAGTTCTGAAAAACCCAACAAAATACTGGAGTCCTGCTGTATTACTCCTAGCTAATGTCTGGCCAGCTTTGAATACTCTAATTTTTTCAAAGTAAATGCTTCAGCCCTGGGGGGACATTCAGTTTACAGCATCAAGGGGGCTCTGAGGCATAGGGGCTGGGCCAGGTGGTAGCTTGCCAGTTGTCAGACCACCAGCTCCATCCCAAGAGTCAACTAAAACCTTTTTAATGGTAGCAAGTTTATTATACACTATTGGAGCTAGAATTATCATCACTGTTGGCACTAAACTTGCCTTCCAATGGATCCTGATTAAAGGATTTAAAGTGTACTCATTCCAATTAAAGGGCCTTGAAAGAGGCCTGGTTACTTTATGTTACTACTTCCTGAGTCAGGAATAGGTAATTTGTACTTCAATATGGTAACCATTTCTTCAGTTTCAGTAAGTGGACAGAATGATGATTTAAAACTACATCCTGAGCTTCAAATTCACAACCTTTCTAACTTTACCAAGATGTTGGTACATAGAGGTCCTTTAATAATCTTTGTTGATTTTTTCTTTCCTCTCATTTTGCTTGAAAAACATTTTTGACATCTTTATCTTTATTTTTATTTTATTATTAATTGAAATTTTCTTTTATTTTTCCAATTACATGCTGTGGTAGTCTTTCAACATTCATCTATTTGCAAATCTATGAGTTGCACATTTTTCTACTACCCTCCTTTCTCTTCCCTCTTCCATAGTGGAGAACAGTATGGTAAAAGTTGTACATGTACATTTGTGTTTAACATATTTACATATTAGAATTAGGAATTAGAACTAAGGGGGAAGAAAGAAAACCATAAGATAGGAAGGGGAAAAACTTAAAAGAAGTTTTAAAAAACTGAAC